>NW_008629226.1:46724-57754 GCF_000691845.1 Merops nubicus
TCCCTACCAAGACCCACTTAACACATGTATTTTAATCTTCCCTTTCTCCTGCAAAGAGTAATTTTAAAAAAGTGACAGACATCCCTCAGGCTATGGGGATTTAAACTCTCCTGAATGCCCACTCAGACACAGAGCACATAAAGGAAATTTTTAGCCACCCAGGCAGCCTTCACTGATTTCACTTGCAGTGCTGAGCTGTTTGAAGAACACTGTGAAAACAAGGCTGTTAAAGACAAACACTGACAATAGTTTCACGCAAATGTATAATTTATATTGGAATATCAGTCTTAAGCAGAATCAGCACAGAGTGAGGGTAATACAGCCTGGCTTTACAAAACAAAAAAAGGCACAGAAAAATGTAAAAATAGAATTTCTATGAGAATTCATATTGTTATTTCTGCAACAACACACATTATAAAATCAAAAGGAAGCCACTTCAGTAGCAGGGAAGGGGACTTCTCTTTAATTAAAGTCGTATAGAATCACAGAATCATGGAAAAGATCTGTAAGATCAAGTCCAGCTGTAAACCTAGCACTGCCAAGTCCACCACTAAGCTGTTTCCCTCAGCACCGCATCTATACAACTTCAAAATAACTCCAGGGATGGTGACTCCACCCCTTCCCGGGACAGCCTGTTCCAGTGTTTGACAAACCTTTTGGTGAAGAAATTTTTCCTAATATCCAACCTAAGCCTCCGCTGGCCCAGCTTGAGACCATTTCCTCTTGTCCTATCACTTGTTACATGGGAGAAGAGACCAGTACCCACCTCTCTACAATCTCCTTTCATGTAGGTTGATGCTACTCAGACACTCCTCAGAAGACTTGTGCTCTAGACAGTTTACCAGCATCATTGTCCTTCTTGGAAGAGGCTCCAGCACCTCAATGTTCTTCTTACAGTGAGGGGCCCAAAGCTGAACACAGTGTTTGAGATGTGGCCTCAGCAGTGTTGAGTACAGGGCTGTGATGACATCCCTAGTCCTGCGGGCCACACTGTGATACAAATCAGGATGCTGTTGGCCTTCTTGGCCACCTGTGCACACTGCTGCTTTATGCTTACATGCTTGTCAGTCATTACTCCCAGGTTCTTTTCCAGCAGGCAGCTTTCCAGACAGTCATCCTTAAGCCTGTAGCATTGCTTGGGGTTGTTGGGACCCATGTGCAGGACACAGCACTTGGCCTTGTTGAACCTCATACTGTTTGCCTTGGCCCATTGCTCCAGCCTGTCCTGATACCTCTGAAGAGCTTTCCTACCCTCAAGCAGATCAACTTTGTCTGCATACTTACTGAGGGTGCACTTGATCCCCTTGTCCAGATCACTGACAACAGTGTTAAACAGAAGTGGCCCCAGTGCTGAGCCCTGGAGAACACCACTTGTGACCAGCTGACAACTGGACTGAACTCCATTCACTACCACTCTTTGGACGTGGCCATCCAGACAGTTTTTTACCCAGCAAAGGGTAAACTCATCCAAACCATGCAGCCAGTTTCTCCCGGAGGATGCTGTGGGAAATGGTGTCAAAGACTTTACTAAAGTCTAGGTAGACAACATTTCCCTCATCCACTAAGTGGCTCACCTTGTCACAGAAGGAGATTGGGTTAGTCAAGCAGGACCTGCCTTTCATAAACCCATGCTGACTGGGCCTGACCACCTGGTTGTCCTGTACATGCTGTAGGATAGCACTGAAGATGTTTTGATCTGTAACTTTCCCTGACACTGGTTATGTTATGGTTCTAACTTGTTATGGTTAACAAGTTATAAAGAATGGATGCTAAAGATGCAGAAAATAAATATTTGTATTAGATAAGTAATAATCCACAATGAAATACAGCAAGCCACAGTTTTTTTTCCTACGAAGAGTTTAGCAAATTTCCTTGCTTGTTCACCTTTATTCACACAGTACATATAGCAACTACTTTACAGAAGGCAAATCAAAATTGACACGTGATCAAAACATACCCGACTTTTGTTTAGCAGCTTGGTGGAACATGAGGAAATCACTTTTTCTGAGCAGCACTTGACACATACTCTCCATGAAATCATATGGACCCTTTGTTAAATGTTAAGCAGTATAGAATGAATACAACATTCACACTGTTCCTCCTTCCACTTTCCAAAAGTGATGCCTTATCACCTAAATGATATCATTGCCCAAGTGTTTCAAGAAGTTTAATTAAATGTATCACTTCCAATAAATTCCTTGGGCAAACAGACTACCATAGGGGCACATAAAGAATGTGAACATTAATTGCATTTGAGATTAGCCTTGTTGAATTGAATTCTCACACCCTGATACCCTTTGTACCTAAGCCATAAATATCAGGCATTTATACATCCAGCTATTGGCAGGTTTACTGTAAAGTAATATTCCCACTAGACCGCAAGCCTACACAAGAAAAAGTTCCCACTAACAGAAGTCCCTGCTTACAAATGACCAGTGAGACAGACAGTACCACTCTTTTGATACCCTTTATAAATGACATATTTCTGTTCAATATCATTCCATTAACAACCTCTGCATTAGAGAGTTGTAAATGCAAAAAAAACCCCAAATCTATAATTCTATAAACTCTCAAGAATTTATTTATTTTTTTTTTAAATAAAACCAACAAAAAACCGCAAAGCAAGGGCACCTAATGAAAAATCCAATTTGCTGATAAATTAATTAAATTCCCTACTGATGCAACCCTGACAGAACATGCCCCATGTGGGAGAGACTGAAAGACGAATTTGCTAATTAATGGTAATGCAGAGATTGGAACAATTAGAAGAATAGGCTCTCAGCAGAACTTCTCTTTTACTCAGTGAGTACAAGCATGGTAACTAAATCTTTACATTTGCAAGGGCTATTGTGAATTAAACAATTCCATTACACACAATACAAGTAATACTATCACAGTCCCCTTGGGGAGGGAAATGTAACCCAGCTGAGAAATAGCTGTTCTTTTTGGGTTTACATTTAATCTTGTTCCAATATCCTGAGTGCCACATGAAAATTGTAAGAGATCAGTACCACTGTGGCACCTTGAATAGTCTAAAAGATTATCGTGCCTGGACATCTTTTCTAGGGACATTCTAATAGAACCTTTTAATGATTCGTAGTTAATTGATTATTACAATTGTATTTCAGTGGATAAATAGTTATGAAAGAGAAAGGTGGATAAACCCACTTGTATGGTATTATAGACTAATGAGAGATGGGAGAGCTCCAGATGGCTTAAGTTAAAAGTGGCTGAATTCTGCATTGCTTACTTTCACCACTGATAAAGTTAATTTTTTACAAGGAGCAGATGAAGACTGCATACATGGTGGTGACTTCCCTGACTCCTTCCTAGTTTTAATAGCTCTGTTTTAAAAATTAATTCTGGATGAAGTAAGCTTCTCAGCCTACACAAGGGAATCTCATAATATCAGTTACAATTTTATTGAGTTTATTGGTTTCTACATGAAAGCAAAAATAGTACAAAAGACATTTTCCAGTTCCTGATGTTTTTACCATTTCTATAAATTACTTCTTTAAGATTGTTTATGATCTATTTCCATTTTGCCACCATGCTATCCTTAATTACTGATCAATATGACTCTAAATATAGATCTACTCAAATGGTAGACTATAAGGAGCCATAATAGACTACTGAGTAACTAATGTCTGTTTTAACAAGTCCATAACCATGTATTTGCTATAGGAGATACTTTACTATGGCTCCAAAGGAGCTATTACAAGCTATTGACTCCAAGCACATTCCTACCCATCTAATTATGTATTAATGTTACTGCTGTTACTGTCACAACAGAGAGAAAATTGAAGTCAGACAAAAAGTTGAGGTGAAGCAAATGCAAATTTATTTAGCATTGAAAATTCTAAATGAAATGTTTCTTTGCTGCTGTTTGTATATTTCTTGGTAACAACATAACATTGGTGAGCAGCTGAAAGGAAGAGGGATGACTATTAGAGCTTTCTAATGCTCAGCAGATTCAGTTTCCAGTAAGTTAGACAGTTGTTTTGTTTCATTCTGCATTCCTGAACAAAGGCATCCCACAAATTTATCTTTTAATATTGAGCTGAGTGAAAGGAACAACTTTGGTTTCTTTTCTACACCTATGTCATTGCTCTCCACGTGATTTTCAACCTAGATCCTTAACGAGAAGGGAGATTCATTCCTTTTGATTTCTCTGGGTTCAGTTTTCAGTTACATAAGGAAAGGTGAAGAGAGGAATATTTCATTTATTTCCTCACATTAAAGTGAAGAATTTGCATAGCTTCACTCCTGGCAGCAAGGAAAAAGCAAAGAGGAAGAGAAAACAGAAGAGAGACATAATCTTCTAAAAGGGAAGGAAAGCTAAAATGAAGGGACAAGTCTCTGCAGATGAGCTAAGTATCTATCCACCTCCCCAAAAGACAGCAAGACCTTCAGCTACACTCCCAGTTTTCCTGCATTCAGGGGTTTGACTGTATTCACATTCACAGAAATAACAATCTAGAGTCTGATTGTTGAAAAGACAGTCAATGTACCTTGCTGAAGACAAGCCAGGGACAGTGTCACTTTGGAAGACAGACAGATTCTAACCCTTTCTCTGCCACGTTAAGGTTCTCTAAGGACTCTGACAACTATGTGCATGACAATCTGGCAATCCATACCTGGACATCTTACTTTTTCAACAGATATTAGACAAAGCAAATAAAGTAGGTCAAAACCAGAGTCCTTTTCTAAATTCCTGCTAAAAATCTTCATCAAAAGCCTGCAATGTAATTTTTTTTTCCTTTAAATGAAAAACAACCAAACTCAAACCCACAAACCAACCTCTAACTCTAATCTTCAGTAAAGTGTTCAGCCTATCTAAATTAAGACCTTTTCCTAAAGCATACAACAGTACTTATGCCCCAGGGAAGAGAATGGGAAATAGAATTTTTCAGCAAAATTGCTCCTGGACATGATTTGCTATAGCTTCTGACCAAAGACCTCCTGAACTGAGAATGAGTCACGCTAGCAGTTACAGAAAACTAAGCAACAGAGGCTTAGGGATGCCCACAGAATACACACTTTCCTAAGCCACATGATTCTAAACATTAGCCAAAATCTGAGATGGAATGCATCTTACCTAACTTCAGGCATCTGTGGTGTAAATGTTTAGAGCTAACTATCCAATTAATCTCAGAAACTTCTGTTGTCATTTGACAGAAACACTCTGAAAGCACAATTCATTTGACTTATTTTAGCCATCTCTAGCAGAATGAGATCTACATTGCAATATAAATATTAAAAATAAGACAAAGATCCACATTTTAGATATGCTGTAATCCATATTTAGTTTAATTCCTCTCCTTAAAACAGAGTTTAAGGAGTACAAAAGACCAGAAGTTACATACCTGAAGGAATTACATAAAGGAACACATAAGTTCAAGGGCTTTTTAAGTCTTCTTCAGCAGCATTTCACCATTAATTACACTAAAAGTTACAGCCTACAGATTATATTTTAAAAAAACCATAAAGCAAAAACACAGCCAAGCACAATATGTCTAAGAATCATCCTGAATAGTCTGACTTTCCCTCAAATTCGAGAGTTTTAGTGAATCTACAGTCCAGATGAAATTGCATCATATAACAAGCTACATATATTGGATTAAGACTATCTGTTAGTCCTAATGATAATTTGATTTGAAGTGACATCTGAAAGTCATTAGGGCTAACTTTGAGGATAGATTCAGCTTCAAAAGTAGCTCAGGTAGCTCAGGGCCAAGCCCATTTGAGTTCTGAGTATTTCCAAGAATGAAGAATCTACAGCCTCTCTGGACCATCTGTTCCACTGTTTGACCATCCTCTGTGAAATTTTTTTTCCTAAATATGTAAAAAATCCTTTACATCTTGCAAATACTACAAAATGGGGTGAAAAAGCAATAACGTTGTTAGCAACAATATTCTGTAGTCTTTCATCAAATAAGTAGCATACAACATGAGAAAGGAGAGGAAGAGTACATGTACACCACCTAGACAGAAACCCAACACCTGCTAATTATTTCCTTCTCATAGATTTAGTAAACCACTTAGTTTGATTCAACATGAGAAAACAGTTAGCTTTTGAACTTCTATTATTTAAAGCAATAAGAGCAGAAAATAAGATATTTCTTCTTTAGAGAAATCTTAAATATTCTTTAAAGAAACCATAAATCTTCTTTAAATAAATATGAGGATAGGAGAGGCTACAGTATACTTTATTTTGATAATTTTGCTAAAGTAATCTGCTGAGCAATGGGTGTTATGGGTGCTCAGCTATGGCTAATTGGTAATCAGTAGCTAGAGATAGCTAACAGTGCAGGTTATAGACAGATATGCTCTCTGTTCCTGATCTCCCCAGCTCAGTTTTAAACCACCCTGAATACCACAGTTATATTTGATCTTTATTTCATAGAAGAAGACTTCTATGTCAAGTGAAGGCAAGCGAAAGAACAGCAAAGAATGAAGAATTGTGGCTGAAGTTTCATATCTGGAACAGCCTCAAAGAAATTATAGACACTGTAAGCATAAAATCACTGACTGAATTAATTAACTAATTAAATGTCATTTCTCAGTTCCCTTCTTTTGCATTGTAATATTATGTGCCCTTGAACTGCTGCCCATACTCACTCACAAGTCTTTAGTATTGGGGAAAAAAATGAAGGAGACACAGGAACATGTACTTTCCATTATATGTGTTATGGACAACTCCAAATTATGCCAAATAATCAGAATAAGGTTGCAAAAATGCTGCAAAAGCAACACTGATATATATAATTCAGGAGCAGGAAACATTTTTGCAATATCATCAAAACTAGAGCCAAGCTAGTGAGTATAGCTATAGACACATCTTTATTCTGCATGGTAGGATGGTTCATTGCAGCTCTTGCTTCCCACTATATATTCTGAAGTGAAAATTAGGGCAGTTAGGCATGGGTTTGCTAGGGCAGGTAACATCACCAGCAGTCAAATCAAACCAAAAGGATTTGGCCTTCACTAAGACAACTGAACCTTGTAAGTGCCCCTTTCAGAACAGTAAAATAGAGACACCAAATAGTGGTAGATGTCTGTGTGCATCATTTCCTCTCCTCTTTTAGCTCATAAGAAGCAGCTTGAAGAGCTACAGCTTTAAGGTGCTCACATGCTGTAGGCAGAGCAGAACTGTCCTATGCTAGAGCCAGTGGCCCCCATTACAGAGGGATGTGCAAACTGTGAAGATCAGTAAAGGTGTCCTGCTTACACAGGGTTGCCAGCTCATCTATTTTAGATACCAGCATTAGGATATGATGCATGACACCACTGAAGCATAAATTTCTCTTCCATGAAGATAAAGCCAGCACAGGGAAATAGCACTGCTGTCTGCACAGGAGATACCTAGAGTCACAACAGGTGGGGCAAATCTCACCCAGGCAGTGAGAACCAGTGTTTCTGGGACTGGAAACTGTATTTCCAGTGAGGGTGTCATGAACAGAACCAGCAGAGGGCAGTTACCAGTGGCTGTCGAGGAGCTGGCAGCTTCAGGACTGGGAGTGACCCTGCCTCATTGCTGGCAAGTGCATGGCTCAGTGCTGAGCAGTGTGGGAATCGGGTCTGGGGTGCAGGGAGGAAATGGAGGTGGAAGCTGAGGGGAAAATAAGGTTGGTTTCCTGGTCTGGAGAAGGTGAGGAAAAATGAAAGAAGTGTGTGGATGTGGGGTTCTGGGCTGAGATGCTGAGAACAAGGGCCAAGGAGCTGCCAGGTTGAAGATGGACTTTGGGCAAACTGTTAAGATGGCCATAGCTAATTATGCTGTGCTTGAAAAAGGTGGGACCCCTCTAAACCTTCCTCTCATCTCCACATTATTTCAGACTACATTTAAGAATATTTTTTTTTCTGCCCTGAGAGAGTAAGATGTGAGACCAGGACTCTGCCATGCTGTGAACTGGAGTAATCAGCTGATCCTGGGACGACATCCCTGTAGAAGGACTGAGAGATATATTCCTGAACAATAGTCCTGAAGCAAAGGCAAATGCAAATATGAAAAAGTAAGAGATGAAAATTAAAATGACCCAGAAGCTAATTTAACAAGAATGAGAGGATGGTTTAGAATCAAGGAAGAAAGTACATCCTCTGTGTGTGTCCTGCCTTCCCTCCCCTGTCCCCCCATTCACCCACCCTGTTTCTGCTGTCTTCTATTACCGTTTCTGTTCAATTTAAACCAGTACCAAGAATTCACAGAAGATTAAATTAAAGCACTTCCTTTAGAAAATAAATTACAAAGGACAACCTATTAAATGCAGTGTCTTTAGAAATGGATAATAAATGGCAAAATTAATGTCCAGTCTGAATTAAGAATAATTCAGGTTTCTGTTTGAAGAAGTAGGAATTCAAGAGTGCAGAGGAATCTGGAAAAAAATAACAGCAACTGAATTCAGTGAGGGTTTAGGAAAAATATTGTAGAAGTAGGTAGAAGTTCTTATAATTCAAATACTAACGCTGCAACTACAGCTTTATTTTTCAAGTCCTTTCTTCTAATGCAACCTAAAGAGCTCTTTAAGAGACTTGCCTTAACTTCATATGCCTCCTTTCAAGCATGGACATTTTTTTCTGATCAACTCCACACTGGCAAGGATCGTGCTATAAAGTGTCATAAGTTAGTAAAGCAACCCTCAGAACTGAATTTATAGTAGTTCGGGGTTGCATGGTGTTCTGTTCTTACAGATCACTAGGATATCAGTAACAATATTGCTGAGTGAAAAAGTGCTGATACATATATGACATATTTCTGAGAACTCATATGAAAGTCATGACTCCTTTAATAGAGCAACTGCTGGGTAAAAAAATGTTCCTTTCCTTGCTGGCATAATCCAACTAAAAATAATTGTCCAGTGAATCAAAACGTCTTTTACTGATTATCTCTTAATCTAATTTTGTATGTTTTCACAGAAATGTTCCCAGCCAGCAGAAGCATTATATAAACACAATGCTGCATCATGCTGCTGTCTTGTACACAGAATCCAAAGGCTTTGCTTTTAGTGTCAGCATGTGTGAGAAAAAGGATTCTCACAGCTGCTTTGAGTTGCATTTCTTAAGAGATATGGCTTTGCTTGTTCATTACGGCTTTAAAATAAATACATCTTTTGTACATTAATACTGAATATGAAAATATACCTCAGGCTAGGGTTTCACTGTGGTTTTTTTTTTTTCCCCTCCTGCACCGAAATTCTGAGCAGTGCTTCATTTGCCAAAAAGCAGATGCTTCTTCCTGCTCCTCCTGTAGCCAAATGTTTGATTCGGATGGGGCTTTGCATCTATTATACAGTTATGGGAATTGCAGGAACTCAATTAGCACTCAAGCCCTATGTCAGCAGACTTCCTTTGGGGAAGAGAGGAAAACGAGTGCCCTACAAATAATCTACAGCATGAGGTTTCATCCCTTCAAAGAGATCATGACAGGTATCTCTGGTTTTGTAGGTATAATTTCTATAGACATTTCTGAAAGATCTTCCTTTTCTCCATAGATATGCTTATATTATCTGCTGCCAGAACAGCTCTGACCATTGACTTCACTGGGAATAGAAATACTGGAACAAAACCCACTAATTTATTTTTAGGTGATCTCTTATGGATTTACTTTAACATAAGCAATCTGTGTCCTGCAGATAGCTCTACAACAAACTTTGGAGCCTGCTTTTCAAAGTTATGCCATACATACATGCAAAGCTCTATTTAGGTGGGTTTTTTTGGCATCTTCATAGGACAACACCTTGCTGGCATAAGAATACACCCAACTCCTCTCCTCCTGATAACAGTGGCTTGTTGTTAGGATGGACACTGGCCAGAAATTTAATGCAGTTGAATGCTTGGTGCAACTTTATCACTTCTTCTCAGGACAGACATTTTTAACTAGGAAGGCAAAATGAGAGAAGTAATATATTTGTTTTCTCAGCTTTCCTCAGAATTTCTTTAGGGCACAAAGGTGCTGCCATTTGGATGCCTTAAAGTATAAATAACATACTTGCTCCTTTTTATGCTGAATAAACAGACTACACCCCCATGAAATGTCAGATATATTCTTAGCAACTGAGCTGTTTCTCCTAAAGGATCAGCAAACCTAAGCCTTAACATCCTAGAAGTTCTCTTCTGTTCCCTTTGAGTTCTGTTGCCTGACACAGATAAGATAATGTTTTTATTTCAGTGCCATATTGCCATGGAAACAGGAATTACACTGCCATTTATTGTTTTTAAGAACAGTTGTCCAATCACCAGCTCTTAAAAATCAGTTGGCTAGTTATGCCCCACCAAATAGGGTTGCCAGTGGGTACAAGTATGAATATTCCCTGTTCTGTAGATGAAAGACATTGCAAAATACTTAAATACAGTGTTGAGAATGAATAACAAGACCACTGAAGACTGAATGCTTATTTTCACATACATGCAAAAATGCCATAACTGAGTGATTGTGTAAAGAAGCTCAGAGAAAGCTGTTCAATAATAAATTCAAGAATTATTTTCAGAATTTCTGTTGTTAAATGAGTGGCAGCATTTGGCCAGATTATTTTTGGCTTGACAGTTGTGATAAGGAATCCACTTTGTTTCAGTGCTTGTAGCAAGTTTCTTCCACTTATCCCAACCAAAGAAGCCACACAGAAAACGACCAGATATAATTCATACCACAGCCTATGAGAACAGAAGCTTGTTTAATTTCCAAAACCATCCTGCTTCATGTATTATTCCTGCAATTTAAGGTAATGACTTTCTTAATGTTTCATTTGGATTCACTTCAGTAAAAATGTCCTTTACCCTGCCTCTCCCCAGTTTCCTGCTTAGAAATTGCAGATTAATGAGAATTTACATGGATGAAATGAATTCTACCCCATCAACTCTCAATTATTTGTGGGTGGTGTAAAAGTTGTGGGTTAGTTGAAATGCAGACGCAGGGACACTGAGCTGGCTCCTTGCAGAGCCAGGTTGGATCTGGCAAGGCTTGTGTGCTAATATACAGTGCAGTGGGAAGGTGACTTTATATTTTCCAGTGTCAAATTGGCCCAGGAGCGGTT
>NW_008629226.1:57785-94945 GCF_000691845.1 Merops nubicus
AAAGTAGTACCACTTGGTCTCCCTGCACCACGCAGAGTCAACCAAATGGCTCTGCATGGAGCTAGGCCAAGGCTGGCATGGGTGGCTTGGAGAGGAGGTAAAGAGTTTGAGGGGTACTGTCTGGTAGCTCACTGAGATTTCTTTCTCCATGGCCATGTGCTGCTTTCCAGAAGTGCTCCTGATCCAAGGGATTATCCCTATGAGGCAGAATGGAGTTAATGTACAGAGCCAGCATGAGTCTGGTGCTGTGCCCAAGCTGATGCAGTCTGGGACAGAGACAACTGAATGGCTCTGCTAAAGTCAGTTGGCGTCTACCTGCCCTGTTGTCTCTGCCACCCATGCTGGTCATTGACTTTCTCTCATTCACATTTAATTCTTTTGGATATCTCAGGTATCCCCATCCTCCTCACCTGTGGCCAGCCAATCCTAAACTGCTTTCTGAAACAAGGTCGGGTTTTGGGGATCAACTAATGTTTGGGAAAGAATTGCTTTTTCACAGTGAAAAACCTAATTTCTGGTTAAAATATGTCTATTTGCTTAATGGAAATGTTCTTCTGGTACAAGAATAGCAAGAACATTTTGTTTTTCTTAAAACTGTGTTTATCCCCACTGATAAACAACAATTATTTCTCTCCTGAAGAAACAACATTTTGAAAAAGAAATTGTTGTGGAGAGGCAGGACACTTTGATGTTCTCCCCAAATAAATTAGAGTGTGTGGTAGTTTGCAGGTACTGCTCAGACTTAGGCCTGTTCCTCTGGAGCTGGGCACTGTAGCAGTCACCCTCATGGGAGATGCTCACCTGAAGGATTAAGGAGGCTGGTACCTCCAGCTAGCACTGCCGACTGTGTAGCAGATGCCTGATCTTCCCCAAACTCCTGGACTCCTGACTTTGTGTGAGGGAGACAGGAGGTACCTGAGAATGTCAGATCCTTGCTAAGGGCCCAGCTGTCATGATGCTGAAACTGCATCTGTATGTACCTGGGCAGTGGGACCAGCCAGCCCAGTATGGGCTGCATCAAGAGTTTCCTATATGGGTCATGTGGATTGGGAAAAGATTCTGAAGCTTATCAGTCAAAATGCGCCAGGGAATTGAATGGAAGAGTTCTTAGCACAGATCAATGGGATCCAGACTTACTGTTACAAACAGTGACATTTCTTGCCTGGGAATGTTTGCATACCATAGGGGTAACCTGAGGAGGATTACATGAAGTATCTGGCTTCCAGGGGAGCTAGTCATTACTGGTCTGGAGTGTCTACAAAGGCAGCCCCTTGATCCCCAGCTCCATGGTGGGCAGTCTGCATTCCTCCATCCCAAACATGCTGTACATCAAGGCTGCTCAAGAGCCATTACAACATCCTTAAATTATACTGTTCTTTTTCAACAATGAGCTTAAAATGGTTTTGAAGAGGAACATATGACAGGACATCCTCACTTTATACTGTTTCTAGAGATGAAAGTGTTGTGCCAGAGCAGAACCAGAGAAAGTCTAATATGAGCTGGTGCTCTCTGACTACCAATGAGCACTACTGCCTGTTAAGGAGTACAGGAACCAAAGACAAACTAAATTATTTACTGCACATGCTTGAAAAGGATCTTAAAGGTTACATCTTATTGCATTGCAGAAAACCCTTTTATCAAATTCCACATCAACAGCCACGGGTATGCTAACTCTGAATTTGATACAGCATTTAATTGGGCTAGGGATCTGGCTTAGCTCCTGAGTGGACCTCTTGAGCTTTTGTGTTGGGAAACTTGTTCTTGTGTCTCATTTTTCTAATATTGTCTGTTTTCTGATAGATTCTTTTGGGTACCAAAATACTGAGAGAGCATTAACAAATATGAGTGTATTCAAAACTAGTTTTCTGAAGGTACAATCAGTGAATGATAGCTCCTACATAAGACATTCTGAAAGCTAAATGATGCGCTTGAAGGGACAGTTACAGGAGACAAAGCCTGTCCTGAATTTAAATGCTTTTTACTGTAATAGAAGCTGGAATATCCATCACATACACATCCAGAGGAACATGAAGCTTTGAGCGTAGGATCCTATAATGATGAATTTTAGGTATTTCTGTATGCTACACTGATCTCCATACAGATTTCTTGGGAGATCTGAGATCTAAAATGTGCTGCATGATGTTATCTCTTTATACCAAATATATGTGACCTGAGAAAATATTTATCTTTAAATGAATATCCTATTTTTCAGTTTTTTGTTTGTTTGTTTGAGAAACGTGTCTATTGCATTCATTTATGATACGTATAGCAGCCTTTTTCCTTTGTTGTGAGTATAACAGCTTTGGAGTAGAACTTATACCCCTTGAAACTGATACATCGTAGTGCAAAGAAAAGACTTCTGGAAGCACTATCCACTCCTGATGATTTCAGATTTCTGGAATTACTTGTTTGAGAGAAAAGGAGGTTCAAGGAAAACCCAAAATTAAGAAATGCCTCTGTGACTGATTTTTCAGCCTTGTTCTTCCAGCTGTCAGCAAAGGAAAGCGTGAGCCCCTCTTAACATGTAACCCCCATGCTGATTGTGAAGAAGCAGCAAAATCAAAGGGAATATCTGCTAAAGGTAATGCAAGTCAACGGAAAGGAGGATTGATTCTTTTGTCTGAACTTCAACCAGTCTTTGTGCTCTCCAAAGAAGGACACCAGTATCTCTGAAAGAGTGCCAGGGTCCAAATCCCAGAATCTCATTCCTTACAGCACAGATGTTCCAAAGCTCTGAAGATACAGAGCAGAGAGAAGTATTACTCCAGGAAAAGCTACTAGGAGAATTGAATTCAGAGAGATTTTATGTAGCTTTTTTTACAAATATTTCTTGTGAGTGCATACCAGGCAGAAGAGAATCCCAGAGCAAAGACTGTTGTATTCAGTTTCAATCAGAGTGACGATCTCATTGTCCTGTTTTTGAATGTGATAGGAATACATTTTCTCTTGGTATTACAATGCCCTTTTCTAAGGAAGCAGCAATAAGCTTTATCTGAGGCATATTAATGAAGTCCTTTGACAGAAGCCAGACTTCATAGGAAATTCCCACCTCACTTTAATTCCACTCTCAAAAACAAAAGGATGAAGAGCTATACAGACATTTTTTATTTTTTTTTAAGTTTCCAAAGTATTTTTAAAAAAATAGTTTTCTAAAACTATAGAAAACACCAGAAATATGCAAAACCCCTTCCCTTCTGTAGAGTTAGTTGAGTCTGGCTGTCAGGTTTTGTTTACAAAACAGCCCAAATGATTTATCTGCCTCCAAATGTCCTCTCAAAAACAGTGTGATACCCCATTAGAACAGCTTATAAATGATATGCTTCACCACCTCCCTCTGAAAAGATGAAGGAGTAGTTTAGAAGTGTTTGTCTCTGCAGTGAGAAGGTATTTACACTTCCACAGAAGAGACTCTAAATTGCTTCAGCCTATTGCAACTACTGTAAATAGATTGAGTGCACAGAATGAAGTTGTCTAGAACCACTGGTGACAAATTGCACACTTCAGAGGATCAAAGAAGCTGGTTTCCATCCCTGCTTTGAGCTGGGAAGCAATGAGGAAATGTAACTGGGTGGGCTGTCTCAAAGAGCATCTTGCTCCATGCTGTTTATCCCTAAGCTGCCTGGGAAGGAAGTTCCTTTGCTATTTTGCCTTTAGATGATATTCAACCTACAGTCATTACAGATATACCTAAACACGTTTTAAGTTCTTGGCACACTGCAGCAGCAGGGAGCCCAGTGCCTGCTAACTGACTATTCTATTGTTCTTGATGGGTGGCTTTTCCCACACTGTTCTGAGCTGTGCTACCTCAGCTAAACAGCTACCAGTGTCTTCTGAGATAGCAGATATAAAATGGCTTAGTTAATTCCAAATTAGCTGCAGGCACTGTGCTTCAGATTTACTTTTTTTTTTTTTTTAATCATTCTTGAAGAGAAATGGAAGGAGAAGCAATTTTTTGATGTTAATATATTTCTTTAAAAACTTCTTCAAACAACAAAGGAGTGGAAGAGATGTGAGTCACTGAAATTTGGTATTTCAAGACTTTTATGATATAATAGTTTTCTTAAAATTATTGGGCTGCACATTTAAAGCAATTAGTTTTGTCCTCACTGCTTGAATGAAAAGGAATTCCAGAATCTCACTGCTCTAATTTTGCAAAGTCTTTCTTTAACTCCCATAAAAAAAAATATTGTACCGTCAGCCTTCAACTTAAATGCATCTTTCTTTCCTTATGCTTGTTTCTCAGATGATGTACTGATTGGGTCTGGCTATGAGGGAGTCAACATTCTTCACAGTGGTCCATATGGTGCTGGGTTTTAGATCTGAGACTAAAAGGCTGTTGATAATACACCATTTTCAGTTACTGATGAACAGTGCCTACACAGCACTGAGACTTCCTCTGTTTCTTATGCTGGCTCCCCATGAGTACACTGGGGGTGGGCAAGAGGCTAGAGGGGGACACAGCTGGAACAGCAGACCCCAACTGATATTCCAGGCCATCCTAATGTAATGCTCAGCAATAAAAGCTCAAGGAAAAGAGAAGGAAGAGAGTGACATTCATGGTTATGGTGTTTGTCTTCACAAGTAACTGTTACATGTGCTGAGGCTCTGATTTCCTAGAAATTCTTCAAGAAGACAATCTTTAAGGTGCAGGAGCATGGCATCCTGGTGTGTTGTAAGATGAGCCAGTGGGGAAGAAGACTGGCCTGGCTGAAACAGAAGCTTGGGCTCAAACTCAGGGAGAGAAGGAAAGTCCATGGCCTATGGAAGAACGGGCAGGCCACTAAGGAAGACTACAAAGATTTCATGAGGCTATGCAGGGAGTAAATGAGAAGGGCCAAAGCCCAATGAGAACTTAATCTGACTACTGCAGTAAAAGACAATAAAATTTCTGAAAAGATATTAACAACAAAAGGAGGAGTAAAGAGTCTTCATGCTCTATAGGATGCACAGGGAACATACTGGCCAGTGAGGAGGAAAAGGATGAGGTACTTAATGTCTCTTTGATAATAATAATAATAATAAGAGAGACAGGCACTGCTAACCAGGGTTCATCTCAGCCTAATACAAACATATTAAATAGTAAGGTAAAACTACCTCTGGGTAGATTAAAGTTGCCTCCTTTTTAGGGATAGAGGGAGGTTTCCTAATTATTCTCCATTTCCATCTTTTTTTCTAAGTTTAATGAGATAATTTTATAAGGTTAATTCAGTTTCTTTTCATATCTGAAGAGATATCTGAATTTTTTGATACATTAACCTGAAACAGAAAAAAACAATCCCAAAAGGATCAGATGAAATGAAAACATAAACTTAATTCCCTCTCCCTTTTCCTCCAGCTGAAGAGATTTTTGCATGCTTGCTTCCCAGAACATGAAGTTTGCTTGCCCTGTATTTTAGTTTTTTAATTACTTTTTATCAAGGATGAACAGAGTTTCTGTCAAGCCAAGATATTTACTTTCTTGGTTAAAAAAAAAAAAAAGAGGAGGGTCATATACTTGGGAAAATTGCAGAAAGACAGTTTATGGGCTGTAGCAAGTAAGAACTACTGGTGTAAAAAGATTATCAATTACTCATTTTCAGCCAGCTATCTCACTGGATCCACTCTACCTACTATATAGTAGCACATTTATCAACTTAATTCAGGCAGTTAGTAATTCGATTTTCTCATTTCATTATTATGTACAGAGAGCAATTGTTTTTGTAATTATGGTAATAAACTGTATTTAGATGTGATTTTGCCCTCCCACAACTTTAGGCATCCCAGTTAAGTGTGTAAGTTGTGATCCCTTTCAGCCTTCCCAGCACAAATTTTCCCTCTGTGTTTGGTGGAAGGAGAAATGGGGCTGTGAGGGAAATTTAGGAGTTAAGTGGCTTCACGGAAAGGCAGACTGGGTTTTGGCCATGCTCACTACCACACAGAGAGGTAACTGATTCTCTGTTTTGAACTGTGGTATGGCTCTGGCTAATGTGGCAGTGTTCTCCTCTAACACATTTGCCTGAAATTTACTTTAAATTTTCCTGAAGTTTTTCCCCCTATCTGCTAGCTTGAAACTTTGGAAGACTTTGAGCTTTCACAGCTTCTCCAGATGTGAGAGTTACATACACAGCAGATATTAATTGTTTCTCTGAGGGTTCCAGTTATTTGAGTGTAATTTTCTATAGCTATTTTTTGCAAGTAGTTGTTGGATCCCAAACCAGGACAGAAACCAATGATAATAAGAGGTCAATCCCCTAATAACTTACCCCAATAATGTTCCTATAAAGATACTCATAAATCAGCTGTTTAAATGGCTGAATTTACAAGAGGCATTTAGAACTAATTTTAGGATTTTCATATAGTTCCTTACAGTATGCTAATGAAATGTTGTAAAAAGTAAATATCAGAGCTGCACTCATCTAGCACAACAGTTTCTGCTCTGAATACAAAATACCTTTGACAGCTTTTGTTACTTTCAGCACCTTACACTTAATATTCCACTCCCTGTAATAATTTTGGACTTTATTGTCTGATTACTTCCAAATCCAAGAGATATTTTCTTTTCTGCCTTGAGAAATATGTGTTTTGTTTTGTTTTTCTTTTAATGGAAGATGTATTCTTGCTATTTGTTAAGTGTACTATTGGCTTAATCTCTGACCTTTTGTTTTTCAGCTGTATTCATTTTACACAGTCCCTTGGATATAGCTGGAGCATATATTTTCAGTTTTGTGCTTCTTTGTTCATCAACATTAGCCTTCTTTATTTCTGGTGTATTTTTAGCTAGATTACATCCATAACCCTTGGGCATACATTAATTTATCTTTGAATGTTTTCCATTTCCCTCTGTGTCCTTTATCTCTATTGATTTATCCTACTTGATTTCATCCTGTTCTTTTACATTCTTCTAAAACTCACTCTTTCAAATTTAACATCTGGGCTTTTTTTTCCTTTTGTGGTTTTACCTGTGTCCTAATTACCACCCTAATTAGGTTATGAACACAATTTTAAAGAGCCCTACCTACTTCTGCAATCTAGTTATGTTTACCACATACAGATCTAGCCAAAGATTGATTTTATTTCTCTAAATTCTTCCTTTTTTCCCTACTGGATATAGATTACAATGCTATGCCTTAACCACAGAACTAATACATCACCTGATTTATTTATGTAATGTGCCTAAATTTACTAATCCAGAACTTTAACAATTAGCTTTATATTACTCATCTCTACTCAAAAATTTTGTGTTTACAACTCTTATATGTTGCTCTATGTTTTTTTCAACTGAAAGCTATAAATTTATTTTTTCTTTTTTTTTTTCCTTTTGCTCTAGTCTCATTTCAAAACATGACAAATGACCTCTACTGCCACACTTTGAAATACAAACTATGTTTACAATTTTCTTAAGAAAAAGGTTACAACTCTATTTTCCTTTTCAGATTCCTGTGTGTGGGGTCTTTTTTAGCTTTTTTAAAATTCGTATTCAAAATTTGCTCAAATGACACCTGCATGAAATTTTTCTCCTCTCCTCCTCCTTTGACTTTTTAACATATCTCAGGTTTTGTATCAATCCTTTGTAGACTTTCACAGCATTCATCTGATCAGTCTTGAACTAATTGTATCACATCCCTTTTTTATTTGTATGTACTTGACAGAGTTTGCCATGGTGACAATGCCATTGCAATTGCCATTTACACAGCAAAAGTAAAATTGTTCAGGAGTGTACTAGGGTACGCACAGTTTTAGGGTAATGAATATTCAAGCTGAAGACACTTGTATACTAGAAGTAGGTGGATCCAAATACTTGGCTCTATGAGAAGTTAACGTGTGGCTACAGCAACTAAAAATACCCCCTTTCCCTTGTTTTGTCTTCATATTTGTTTCTGCCTCCTCATTTAAGCAGCTTTCCCTTGCTTACAGTTGATGGTTTCCACAAGCATACTCTCCTTCTTGATGTTCAGCAACTTCCTACTGTGATTTCTGGCTAATGTTTTCAACCTACTGAGTTGCCAGTTCTTTCACCTATCATATTTCTGAGGACCAGAAATCATTTAAAGAGACTCAAGATTTTATGATTTCTTATCTCCATCCCATTTATGACTGTATGTTCAGAAAATTATTCTGTTTCTTACAAAATTATCCTATTGCATTTTGCTTCAGATTGCTTTCTAGCCACCAAGGTTCATAGATCCTGAGGTAAATGACCAGATTGGACACCAGCTTCAACCTTACAGGTGATGATGGTTCACTTCAAAACCGTTCACCTGAAAATGTATTGCAAGCTTTATTTTTCTACAATATAGTACTGAAGTTCAGAAAATACTGGGAATGATTCTCAATCCTGTAGTTACTTCATTTGGAAACTCAGTCCAGTCCTGCAGTGTAAAATATGAATATTTTTTATTTTCAATTACAACCTTGTTTTCATTTCCCTTTAATAACTGCTGCAATAGCACTTGGGTCTGTGTGTGTGACTATAGCTACTTGTGCAGTGACCTTCTACAAGAGGGTGGGCTAACTTTGGGAGGTAAAGAAGGAAGAAAGAAATATGATGCATGTGCAACTTCCTCTTCAGATCCTCCTCCAAAATTGGGATATATTGTCTGCCTACAGCACAGTATGTGGCAGCTTCCCCTATTCACGTTCCCAGTGCCTCGATCCAGTTGTTTCTGCACCATGTTCTAAAACATTTAAATCTCTTACAACTGCATATGAGTTAGACTAAAACCCGCACACCTCACATATGTTATTTGCATGACTTCATGATCCATGTAATATTTCTTCTGATATTCACTTGTGGTTGTTTCCAGAAAGCTTTAATTCTTTACCTCTTCAGGTTTCCACCCCCATGGAGCTCTTCTCCTACCACCACCTAACTGACAAGTGGTTGAAAATTTCTGTGTGTGTCTAGGCATCTGTTAACCTCTTCTTTCCTCAGCATCTTCCCTCTTTTTCTCTTATTCTGTCCTCTCTTACTAGCTCTAAACTAAGGTGCTCTTGACCTTATTCTTGCCGTGTTTCTCTTTTGCAGATATCCTTCATATGAAACCCTTGTTCTAAATACCAGGCAATGTGGTAACTCAGTTCATAAGCTCAAAAAATATACTGCTGCCAGATACTTCATTTAATGTTGTAGATAATGTATGTATCCACATTTCCCCTTAACTGTCTTCCTTCAGAGATCAGCATATACTGCCCTAGTTGCAAACTTTTGTTTCACTAAGTCTTAAGATACACAGTCTGTCACATTTTACAACCCACCAGGTTGGAGTAAAGGAAGATGAACACAATATGAAGCAATCAAGGACCTGTGAAGAGGGCCCTCGTTGCACCTGGTCAGACCCCTGGTGTAATCCAATTAAATTGAATAGTTTGCAGGAAAACCCAGAGGATTAAACACACTTACAGAAGCAAACCCACTTCCTGCCACTTGAGGGGTATAGCTCTGAAAACATGCATCTCATTAAGTTGTGTTAGACTTCCTAAAATGGCAATTAAGGCTAAAAGGTTAGAGAAAGATAATAAAACATAGGGATTCGGCAAACCCCGTCTCCCTACACCACCCTCTTCCCCCAAGCCAGTGCAAGCTGTTTTCTAATTAACCCAATGGTAGCAAGGTGTCCACAAGAGGATAGCTGCTGATTATCCAAAGAACTCTCATTTGCTCAGTGCTATTAGGTCTGTGCCTGTAAAGTTCCCTGTTTCACAAAAGTCTTCAGACATTATGAAAACTATGCCTATGCCATATGCAGCTACAGTGGCTGTATCCAAGCAAAGCCACACTAATTTAGCCAAAGCAATCAGCTCATGCCAAGCATCAATAGTTATGCAACTGAGACCAAGATGATGCTGTGAAACTGTCAATATTCCCATTCCCACCTTTTTCTCACCTTGTATACTTCCTTCTCACCTCCAGACTTTTTAATTCCTTTCCCAAGGCTGGAGTGTCAGTCAGACTCTGTCATTAGGGAGCAGTGTGACACTGCAGCCCCAGGGTCTGGGCACCACTTGGAGCATGTCAGCAGGCTGCTACCACTCACACTCCCCATCCTGATCAGAATGTGTTATTGGGGAATCACATGTAGATAAAAAATTCCAAAGCTGCAATCACTTGTCTGTACTTCCACCAGTTTTGGTAAGATGGGGTTTAGACCTGGATTCATTTAGGAGAGTAGTTAATGGAGGGAACAGAAGTCATCAGAGAAACAGGTACTCTGGAAGACCATTTAGCCAAGCCAAGGTCTGGAGTGCTCATTGGAAGCACCTGCAGTATGCCTTGTCTCCACTTAGGGGTCTAAATTTAGATGGGACAAATCAGTTTCAGAATAGAGGCATTAAAGCTGATGTCTTTTAATTGAGATGCCTTTAAAAGCTTCGGCAGAGTAGATTACAATAATCCTTTATGTGAAAGGGAGAGAAACTGATTTGTCTGGCCTCCTTACATTAAGGGACAAGTAAGTCTAGTAATAAGATTAATTCTGCCTCTCTTAATGCTCTTTTTATTTCTGTGTTTCAGTTCCTAAAAAGTAATTTGCTTGTGCTTTACTAGAAGAGAATCTACAAAAATTTCTTTTTGTTATTATTAGACTATCTAAACTTATGTTAAGACTTTTGTTGAGCTGACATCAACAAATGATCTTTTATCTACAGTTTAAGCAGCTGGCTTGAAAGACCATTTCTACACCCTGCTTCTACTCTTACCTTCTAAGATACCTTCTGAAAGCCTACCCCACTTTCTCACACCATTCAGCTATGGAACCCCAGGCAATCATTTTACAAATAATAATAGAGCTACTTTTCTATTGCAAGTTTATTTTATTTTGTGCATTCCTGAAATTTTCATAGGCTGCTTCTCAAACAACATTTTTTTCTTTCTCAGAAGTGTTATGACAAATCCTGACCTGATGTTTGTTTTTGGTTTTATTTTTTTTTCAAAATGGATAATGTCAAAGTTAGTGCATGTCAGTCATCTGGGGATGACAGTGATAGAGAAGTCATTTTATGAAAAGTTGAAATATACCTCTGCTATGAAACTTTCATTTACTTGACAGTGTTTAGATAGCTGGATAGTACAGCATCTTCTATTATTTCAGTACACCCACAGGCAGCTCTAAAGTTAAAAGGTTTATGTTGCTGTAAACCAGATGTTTTAATTCTAGATTTTGTTATACTAAAATACCAAATCAGTTGAGCATGCAGTGGCTTAAGTTTAAAATTAACTAGAATGGAACAGAAAAAGGTTGTTTGTTTGTTTTCCCCTTCTAATGATATTCATTATCTACTATTCTAAGTTAATTGTTATTTTCTATTCACACACCAGTCAGAACAGAAAGTACATTTTTTTTTTTTTCTATTTTCAGTGTGAAAATCAAGCTCCTATTACTGCTATAAATTAAACACAGATGGGAGCACATACTCCTATTTTTAAAAAAAAAAATTCTTCATGCAGTATATTTATCTCCAGATTTAAAATGCAGGTATTCCATAGTAAAAGTTCAGTTATGATCTCTGTCCAAGAAGGGAAAAGACAGAAAATCATAAATTAGGCTACAAAGATGGAGATAATTTATTTAAAGAGCTGCAACTTTTAAAAATAAAAGACTTGATGCAAACATTAAGTCCAGACGTTTCTTTCGAAACTATGGTTTGCTGGTAATGAATGGGTTTTGTTGCACAATTCACAGTTCATATAGTTCAACTTTCTCCTGTGCAATAAATGCATCCAGTGTGGGCATAATTTCATTTCTCTACTATAAACATTTGCTTTAAGACTTTTCAGAGTTTTAAAAAAGGGCAATAGCTTGTCTACTTTAATTTAGGATCACAACCAATGTGAAAAGTTATGAAATTTTGGTTTTCCAGCTTCTAACTAGAAAATATTTAGAGTCTTCGCACCTGACATTTGATAATTACAATGCTAAAATGTGGTTTTTGCCTGCTTTTATAGATACTTTAAATGAAAAGTTTATTAATAAATCAAAAACATTTAAACTGAGAATGTAAAATAAATATGGCTATAAAAGAGGATAATAAAGGAAGAGGGAAAGAAGTAGAAAAACAGTTCAGTAATTGACCCTTCTGTTTAAATGTAAGCAGGTTTTAAGTAAGATGAAGCATATGAAGAAAGCTAGTTTGAGAAATATTTCAGGCAAAATAATGATGAATGGTGTGGGTGATACAGACCTAGTAAGTAAAAGGCTAAAAGATGAAACTAATTGTTCAGTCAGTGTACTTTATGGACATCTAATTTAAATAGTTTCTTCATGAGTCATAAGATCAGTGGAGTTGGTAAAAGTGTTGAACTAAACTTACAGAAGGCATTTGACTTGATGTTACATGACACTTTAATTAACAATTAAAATTATTTTAAAGCTCTGCGAGGGATATATTAAAGCAATTAACGACGGCTAACTGATGGGTCTCAAAATGTCATTGTAAGTTGAAATCGGTCTTGTTCATCATCAAATCCTTTCAGTGAACTCCCTCAGGGACCGTTTCTTAGCACTGGAATACATCAAGTATTTATCCAAGATCTGTATGAAGCAGTAAAATTATTACTGGTATTGTGCAAGGAAGACCCAGGGACAGGGTGAGAGACAAAAAGAGAAGAGGCTATCAGTTAATGTGTATGTCATTCTTTTCATTCTAAATTGCATTTGTCATTATTTCCGTTTCAGTGTTTGGGAACTTGTCAGGGAACATGCTCACCAATAAAAACCATTTTGTCAGGAATGCTGTCAGAAAGACACTTGTGACTAAAAACACAACAGAGAACCACTATTTGAAACATGCCCATTACTGTAAACACTTTGGTTCAACTTTACAATATCATAAAAATTGTATAGAACTGTCCTGCAGTGTCTCTGGGGGCAAAGAAAGATAAGATTTTTTTACCTCTGGAAAGCCAAACTGTGTGGCCCAGCCTTGCCACATGCCTGCATGGCAGGCTGCTCTGGAGGGATCCAATGCCCTGGAAGCAGCACTGTTTGCTCTCACAGTGCTGTGGTTTGGGTCACTACTGCCTGTCCTCCCAAAGCCAGGTCAGGGAGCATAAACTGCCAGCTAACACGATGGGCATTTGCCACCTGGAAAAGCTGCGTCTTCAGTTTCAGTCAAAAAGAGGCCACAAAGACCAAAAAGATGACAAAATGGACCAAAAAGTCCACAAAATTTGCATATATGAATACAGAAGCATGTGTGAAATCAGTATAATTGAGAAAAAAAGGTATTAACTAATTAACGTATGGGCCACATCTCTTTCCTCTCATATTACCAGAGCCTCATGAGAGATTTCAGATCAACTATGAAAAGAGCTGCTTTCTTTCTCTTTTGTCACTTAGAGACTGAACTTTTTTTCTTTTTCAGCAGAAACCAGCTCTCAGGTGATATTTCAGCTTCAGTGAAAGCTTTACAATTGCCAACAATGAGCACAGTCTGGTTAAAGCTGGCTGAGTATGTCTGAAAAATTATGCCTACAGCAAAGCTGTATTATTTGCAAGAAGATAGTAATTTTATTCTCAGGGTTTTAAAAAAACAAACAAACAAACAAAAAAAAACAAACCAAACAAACAACTGACCAACAAAAAACAACTAACAATTTTCTCTTAGGAAAGACATACACACACTTGCTAGAGAGACAGGTCTAACTGTGAAATTCATCAAGTAAAATTCATCATTCATATATATATAAAAGGTTAGCTCTGGTTTAAGCTTAATATTTACATAGAAGCCTGCTTATCATTAACTTTGGTAAATTTATTTTAATTATAACTCTTTTACAGCAGCCTTCCAAACTTTACTTACAATATATTGATACATTTGTGTCAGTGTACAAGAACTAGATTCCAATTAGCTTTCAAAAACATTTAAAATCTGCCCTTTGGATGCTAGATCCTCTTCGTCTAAGAAATTTAATGTTTCTTGTCTTTGAGGAGCTTAGAACATGTACTGCATTAACATGAATTATGACTGAGGTCACCATGTACCTTATAAAAAATGATCACACAATAGATTGCTATAAAGGCTCTGCAAAGCTTATTAGCTCTCTTTATATTTGTTTCCATAGATGGAAAATGAATTTGTAAAACTCTGGTCTACAAAACAATATTGGAATTGACTTCTTCCAAAAGAAAATCTATACTACACTAAGGTATTTTGCAATCTAGACACTTTCATCATTTAAGTGCTTGATCAAGTGAAGAAGCTTCGTTCTTACTTTTGAGTAGAATCATTGAATACTGTGGACAGTTTTAATATGAACAGAATTACTTGTATGCTCAAATGTTCCCAGGATTAGGTCCATCTTTTGTGAAATGGAGACCAAGCAGATGCTGCTATATGAAGATGTTTCAGCTACAAAGTTAATTGTTTTAGTCCTTTTTTTTTTTTTAAAAAAAAAAAAAGTAAAATTCTGTGTTTCTTTATAGACAGGAATTCCCAAAGCTCAAAGAAATGCCATTAAGGATCAGCACTTTAAAGTCTATTTATATAGTAAATGAACATGGGTTCTTTTTGCTCTGAAATCAGAGATTATTTGAGATGCATTACCCAAGGGATTACTTCCTATCTTTAGCAGTTGGATATAATTTAATAGTTAGATTCATCTGTTATCAACTGTAAATTCACATAGTTCAAGATCAGGATGCATAAGACAATAATAAAGTACTGCTTTAATAGATGATCCATAGCAATCCTAGTATTAACAGGCAGGTGTCACATCTGCATGCATTTCTTATACCCTGCTCAGATCTCAAATGGATAGCTGTCATGTAGAAGAAATTTGCTTTCTTTTTCATCTAAGACCTTCTTCTCATGGCTACACAATATATTTCTATCAGGAAAGCATGAATATGTAAAACTCCTGAACAATATAAAATATGTATTTGTGTAATCATTCATGGCCAGGTCATATTACTGCAATAAATTATGCTGTTTGCTGTAATAGTGAGAATGAAATGATGATAATAATAAACAGAGAGGCTATCATTATTAGTGTGCTTACTGTTCTGGCACCATGACCATATTATTCTCATTTCAGTCATATTTTTGTCAAGGCAGATGTTGTAAAAATTATAAACCTGATGAAGCATCTTGCATTTTAGAATGAACCTCGGAGAAAAACAAGACCCGTGCATGGGTTACTAAAAGCAACAGATGACCACTCTGATTTCCCCTTTGAAGCAGTGGACTTAGTAGAGCTAGGTTAATGGTTGTGGTTGATGATCTTAAAGGTCTTTTCCAACCTAAATGATTCTATGAGTGCTAACAACCTGACTAGCAGATCTCAAGTGCCTTAGTGGTAAATGTTATCGTAGTGATTGGAGTGGTACCTCCCAATGTCATGGAAGGAATGAGGACACCACATATTCTTAATGCCTGCATCAACCATGAACCCTTATGTTCTCTTTCTCTTGGATCTTTGATTAGGGTAGTGAGAAAGTGAGAAAGACAGACTTCCAAGAGCAGAGTCATGACTCCTAGACTTCCCAAAAGACTCATTTGTACAGCTGTTCTCACTGGGTTTGCTTCAATGATGGTCTGATTCAGGAGCATCTAATTAGGAGAAACACAGCTTGCCTTCAGGATATTTGGCAAAAATACACACTGAGGGTCTAACACATCACCCATCCAGTTTGGTGAAACATTGTATATGGCAATTTTAGAGATTGATGGAATCACTGTAATTTTAAAGCTACTGTCTTTCTGAAAACTTCATAATTTTAGCCTTAGTGGTTCTAATCTAGGTACGGATTAGAATAAATTTAGTAAAATATAATCTTACAAGAGTGTTCCAGTTTGCAGATTGCCTAATTCCCTAACCATGGGGAGAGGCAAGTGCATCCTGAGATACTGGTCCAAAGTCTTGTCCCACCAAGCATATGGTGAAGAACATGAATACAGCCAGCTATGAGAAACAAATGTCAAACCTAGAAGTGTGAATCAAGCTTTGAATATTTTCAGTGAACAGTACATATTTGATTATCTGCATAAGTTATTCCTGATACCACAGTTGTAGATATTTGAGAAAATGTGAGACTGGAGCACTCTTTGCTATGCGACTTATGAGCACACTGTGATAAAAAAATCTTTGTTATAAGAACCTAAAAATCTAAATAAAAACTACCTGTGAGGTATTTACAATGCAAACATCCAAACTTTATACACTGAGAGCACCCACATGTCCTACTGAACTGGTTTTAGGTGGGAGGAGCTGTGAGCATGCATCTATGAAAAATAATTTCAGAAATTTGTTATGTAGACAATAGTGTGCCCAAAAGGTAATTTCAAGGTATTTACCAAGCACACAAAGCTTCGTACCCTTCTACTTGTGACATGACCAGAATATAGATCTTATATTTATTGAGGCAGGGATTGTATCTTTATCCTCTCATTCTGCATATCAGGTTGTGTCAGTAGATGTTATATGATCTGACTGCAAATAGGGTTGCTTTAACTCCTCATAAGCAAGGAAAGCAAAAATGGAGAAAATGTAATAGGTGCTGAACAGCCAACCTTATCCAAAGTCTTATCTTGTGAACTGATAGCATCACGGGAGAACTTCTGACTGCTGTTGGTGTCTATCCTCAGGCATAATTTCATTGCTAATTATTTTTTTTTTTTATTATCAATACTTGCAATTAAAATCTTGGTAATTAGAACAGCATGTTTTTATAAAATAATTTGCATTTAGTTAATTTCTCATTATTTTATTTATTAACTCTCACTCCCTCCCACGAATCACAATGAGATGGTCTCAGAATGTCTTTTCAGAAAAGATTAACTGGTCCTTCACTTGAAAGAGGTTTAAAACCATTGGCCTACAAACGATCCAGAACATCTTGGGCATGCCTCTCTCTGGATATAGCATTATGGATATTTATTTACCCATATGGATATACCAAACTCTCTTCTCAACAGTGTGACCACCCATTGGTTTTCTTTTTGTCAGGATATGACAAAACTTAGCTTTCACTAATGTAAAAGCAACTACTGCAGTTAGAGTTAAGAATAACTGTAGATAAACAGCAACAAATTAAGATCTCACCAAGACACAAATAGGAATTCCATGGGGGAAATAGGAAAATACAGCTAGGAATACTGACATACCATTTGTAGTAAGCTGCAAAAAGACTAGGGAATAGCTTGTGAAGATCACTTTAAGCTGTAAATTTGGATCTGGATCCAACTTTCTGAAAGAACAGGGACATTTTTCTGTAAAGGTTTAGTTCAAATAAGGGAGGAATGTATACAGAACTCACTTCTGAAAGTTGCTCATCTGGTACTGAATTGCCATGACGTGTCCTGGCTATTAGCACGGTGGCACAACCCCCAGTAGCCATCTCTGGCCACCTTCCTGTTGTGCTCCTGAGTCCACAAGGACAGTGATTTTCTTGCATCCTGTTGATGCCATCTGTTGAGTGCAGGGTCCACTGCATTGTAGCTGCCCATACCATCTGCTTTGCACTCCTAACCTACTTCACGTGACACGCTGGGTGGGTGGATTACAGGCTAGAAGACTGAACTGCACAGCATAAGTTTTTCTTTGCTTCCTCATTCAAGATGCTTTGCCATGCACAGGTGGATGCCACTCCTTTCAGCTCTTTCCAGACTGTAGACACTTTCAGTACACAGCTGAACCTTTTTTACAGTACCCTACTACTGCAAAATAATTGGTCTTCACAGTATTTTTACTTGAACAGTTCTCTTGTTTGATGATAGAAATTAATCTTCCACATACACTGTCAATTTTATTGCATTTAGAAATAATGTACCATCTGATAAATTTCAGCAGCAACCTACCAGGTTTCTTTCTATGCTATGCACTGGATTTCTGGTCACCCAGGAATGTAAAACAAGCAGTCGCCATATTCACCTGTAGTAACTCCACGTTCTGTGTGCAGCAAACCAGGCACAACCTGGACATTTTGAATTCAGTGCAGATATGACACCAGCCCACATGAATATGAATACTAGCCTCATTTGGAACTTACAGGGAAAAACTAATCTATGCATGTACAGTACAGACCATACTGGCAGCACATGTACAGGAGGTTCTATGGACAATTTGGATTCCTACCATTTCCTTCATTAGGATATTGGCAGGTAAAACCCCTTATCACGGGAAAATACAGAACATACAGTCACATAAACCTCCCCTGGCTCCAACTGCAAAGGATATTGAGGAAGATTTTTAGGGCAATCGTATATTGCAATATGAAAAGAGAATCTTGGTTATAACAACTGCCTATTTGGTGCTGTGCATACTAACTCTTTACTCTTTCTGTTAACATTATCCTTATCATTCTAGAAGTCATGTCTAGTATAAAAACATCATTTAAGCTTTCTCTGCAGACAATGAAGAAGCAGAGGAGCAGAAACTTTCAGAGGGTGATTCATCTCACCAGTCTTACGCATCCATCTATGTCCATTCACTATGAAGGCATCCCAGGTGGCCACCTTCAACTACATAGCGAGGTTTTAGATGGCTGAAGACATTTAAGAAGATGAATCCTTTTCTAGGTGGTGTTAGCCTTTGTTCAGGTCTGAGGAAAAGGATGGAGAATTAGAATCTGCCATTCAAACAGTGGGTGAGATAAATGGCAGAACTCCTCCTCTTGGGATATTTATTGTCCCAGTTTCTGGTTTGGAGCAGAAGTCAGACAGTTGGGTGGCTATGCAGTTGCTGTTGAAAGATGTTGTGTACCACCCCAAAGCTAAGTTTCTCTTTCATAAATGCTGTGCAGCTTCAGTGTCTATGTACTTTTCCACAGAATTATGAGGTATTCTTCTTATGAGGTATCTGGGAAATATACTGTAACTGACCTGTGAAGTTAATCAACTTTGCCTGTGATACCTGAAAACTGTCATCTTGTATTAAATTTGTTCTGCAGAAGGAACTATATTAGACATTTTCCTCACTTGTTTGTTTGATTAAAAAAATCCTGCTGTGAAGTGTAAACTAATACTTGCTGACCATTATGAAATAGCTTTCACTCCAGGCTTTGCAGTCATTCTCCAGTGTAATAGCAAGTATACCTTTTATCAACTGGAAGTTAAGTAGACAACTCTGCATTTGTTTCTGAAAGGTCTACAAAAAGCCTATGCCATATTTTCTTGAAGAAAAACCCCATGGGAGAGTTTAAACGTTCTGTGCAGAGTAAACAAACAGAGATGTGGGCAAGTTTTCTTTTTCTCCCTCTGAGACATTTCAAGGACAGTAGAAATGCCTTCATTTTGATCAAGCTTTTACTTGTCATTCAAGGGCTTTTTGATTGAACAGGTCAAAAACGCGTTGAGAAAAAATGAATTTCAGGCTTTTTATAGAATCCCCTAACTTCAAATGAAAAGGCTTTCCTTAGTATATAAAATCCCCTCAAACAACCAACCTTCTAAACTATTGGAAACAGCATGCAATTTCCACAGCTATCCCAAGAAGACAGATGCTGACAATCTTGCACAGGTCTTCTGCCAGATTATATTAGGTATTTGTTAGGTGGGGGCTAAGAGATGCTACCTTTTCACAGGATCCTTTCAAAGGTTCTGTTTTTGGTGAATTGAGAATTTGAAGAGATTTACTGCTTTTGTCTCTCAGGGTCTTGCTTAGGGGCTTGTAGCTCCAAACCCCACCATCTGCCTGTGCCATCTCCTTGGTGTTAGGTACAAGTCAAGTGATCTCTGCAGTAGCCAGTGGCAATATGAAATGGGAGGAAATGTCATTCTTTCTGTTTAGAGTTGCTCTTTTTGAATCCAATTCATTGGGATGCATTGCTCACTCAGATTTGAATAGATGAACACGTTTAAAGCCAGATGCCAGACATCTGTGCCTATGCAACCCACCTGCCTCTGCTGCAGAAAGAATAATGGGAGAAACTATCAGACCTAGAAGCTTTTGTGTTGGAAATGCAACCTCTGATTTTAAGTTCTAATTGAGCTGACTTTCTCTGGCTCCAGCAGGTCTACTGGTACACCAAAAAATTTTACATAGTTCAGTCATGAGAAAGTTGCAAGAGCTTGCAATGATGAGAATCACCCACTGTTCTTTGTGTGCTTTCAGGAGAGAACCTGCAAGTCCTGCTTTAGGTGAGGACCTAAAAGATTCCGAGAGCCAACATCCAGTTCTGGTCTCCCACTGCTGTAAACTGTGAAAAGGCATCATCAGATTTGTAAATCTCTTTGCAAATAATGACCAATAGGGAGGCAACTGGGTGAACATGAAATCTTACAAATTGTGCTTTATCAGCTTTCAAAGACCTGGTGGTTTCTACACTTACTCAGTAGGAAGGGAATTATGCAGGCATTAGTGCAGGCTGTCTGCAGCTCAGACAGCAGCATGAGGGAGTCAGGCTGAAAAGATGATAGTCCCTGCCAGAAACTAGATTATACTTATTTGACATAAGTAACTCATCTTTTTATCCTTTTTATTTCTTTCCCTGGTCAAGAAGGGCAGCTCAGGGATGTGATTTGGACCAAATGAATAATGAAAGCTGGGCAGGGAGAGAAGTAAAGGCAGAAGCACCTTCTGCAATAATACCCTCGGGGAAAAAAAAAATTACACTGAAGGAGTGGTAAATGGCTTGAAGTTGTGGAGTTATCTTGTGATGGGATACAAATTCAGTGATTTCTCACAGCAGAGAGCTGGTGAGAGGGAACTTCACCCTGGGGCAAATGCCCTACCATTACACTCCAGGAACCGTGAGGTGATATGTTGTGCCTCTCCCCTCAGCTGAACAAATGTCTCTTACTGCCAAGAACTGAGTGAGAAAATGCTTACAAATCAGGAAGCACAGAATTGAATGAACTGGAATATGAGATATTTTCCAGGTCCAATTCCTCTCAGCAAGAAGGGAGAGAGAAGGAAAAAAATGAAATGCTGCCTTGACATGTCCCCAGGGAGACAGCAGCAGCTCCCTCCATCACGGAGGGAGATGAGTCAGAGGAGGAATAGAAACAGGAAAGCCAGTACAAGCTGGAAATTTGTACCATTTTGTGAGACCCAGAGTGAGACAAAACCCATCCAAACAGTTATGCTGCCAGACCCACAGCCACTGGGCGGGTGCTGCTCTTTGCCACCAGCTGCAAATGAAACCAGCACTGTTGCTGTTAAAGGGTGATACTCAAAAACCAAGTCCATTTGCAGCTACAGGCCTCCCAGAGTTGTCACTAAGCTGTAGTATTTTCACTCCACTCAGCACCAAGACACAAGTGCTCATTGCTTTTCTATTTCTCAATTACCTAAAAAACCACAAGCAAACCAAAGCAATCAGTTAGTTTATTATACAGCAAAGGTACACTGGTCACCTGGGCCTTCTCTAAGCACCAGCCTTGGCAGTATTTACCTCATTTTTGAGAAAGAAAAGAAAAGATCGGATGCAAGCTATAAAAAAACGTAGCACCATAGATCTTTGGGGAAAACAGATGTAGGAAACCTTAATTTTCTTTAGTGCCCAGCTAAACAACCACAGATAACAGAAGGCACAGGAGGTAAACGTTTTCCTTGGTCAGGGATGACAGTGTTACCTTTTGCAATGAACTTAGCAACTCTTCCTGCTTTTTTCATTCTTTCACCTACCACAGTTCATTAAACCTGTACCTGCACCCCATGCACACACTTTTTCTTCAAGCAGCACTCAGCCATACTTCATCCTCAGTGGAAAAACCTGATGTGCAAGGCCATGCTCCAGGACAAGGGCAGCTGACTCTTGATCACAATCAAACCCACAACTATACATCTATCACACACACACAAATTATATAAAATAAAGATAAGATATATAAAAATGCACACATTCTTATTTTTCTTCATTAATCTAGAATATACATGTTTTATAACACATATAGCTATAATAAAAAAAAAGGAATAAAAATTCCTTTAAAAATGAAATTCAAAGCCTAAGTGTATTTGGAAGACAGAAATATGTTTGACATATTGCACACTTACAAGGGAACTCTATAAAGCCCTGATAAATGTGGTGTAATCTCACAGCTGACCATGCTTTGAGCAGGAGGCCTGACTAGACCTCCTGAGAGCCTTCCCAGTCTGGGTGATCCTGTGAAACCAGACAGAATATAGTAGAGTTGTTCATATCTTTCAATACCACATTAATTTGACAAGGTTATTTTATAACTATTACTTTTCAAATTTAGTATGTACTGTCATTACCTCTGTCTGAATCAACCCTCACAAAGCTGAGATAACAGCATCTCAAGTGAAAATGAACCAAACCACAATCAGCCAATCAAGTATGTCAGCATTCTTGTCCCAAAGAGATAAGATTAACCTGAGTGAATAGTTTTGTAAGTAATTCCAGTTTTCACCCAAGAGAATAAGTGTACTTAAGGATGCTTTTGTTATATTTACAAGTATCTCACTCCATTCATTGCTACCAGGAAGATGATCAACGCTCTGTGAATGCAGTTTGTAGGTGGAGGTGTCTGAAGCTTTTAGAACTTGGTCCTGGATCCTCCTCACACAAAGCTAGGCACCTAATTAAGAGCAAAAATGACTTGGGCTGCCTGGATACAAAGGGAGAGAGAAGCAGCTCAGACCTTCAGGTGGTAATATGGATATACTTCTATCCTGACAAAGGGAGAGTGCTGTCAGAATCACCAGTGTATATGCTTACCATAAATCTAACTTGTAGGTGGGTATTTCTTAATGTAGTGCAAGTAAAAGTAAGTAGATTTTCTCCTAAGCCGGTCAAATAAATTTAAGAACAAATTGTGAGTACATCATAAAATAACATTGAATTAGTATGTTCATTTCATGGGCAGTTAACCTTTATGTCTCTTTAATAATTGATTGCTTTAATACTTTGTTAATATTATTAGTTTCATTAGTTTATGATCTTTTTTCCTACCTTTGGCCTTTTATTACATTAGGTCTATAAATTTTCATAGAATTGATTAGTTACAAGAAAGATGTTGTTATGCTCTAATACCACTGTGCCTTTCATGGAAGGGAAACACTTCTAATTCTGTTACATATCTCTCTTCACAAGGATAATTGAAATACAGCAATTACTAATTAAATTAGTAAAGCTATGCCAGCTGCCAAAATGTTACGATTTATAGTTTTGGTCCAAAAAATTGAGTAAAATGAAGCTATTTTTATAGTTATGTTAGTCGTTTATAATGCTGAATTTTAATCTTTCCATGAATGTGTCATGACCCCTAAGTATCTCAAATTATGTTACTCAATCATGCAGGAACACAGACAACGTGATACCATACAACATGTAATATTGTAGACAAGAAAAGAGCAAAATGGTCAGGTCGAGCATTTCCTACTATATATGTTGCATCAGAACTAAAAAGTGAATGAAATCCTGAAATATCTCTGTAGGAATCATTAGCTAGTCCATTTAGTTTCCTGAATAAAGTGTGAAATTTAAAATATTTTGAGATATGACAGAAAGAAAATTTTCAGCACAGTGAGAACAACAATCAGATCTATGGTTCAATGTCTTCTTTCTTTGTTGTCAATTTTTTTCCTCTCATCCCAGGGCCCTGACTGGCTCAGTTAAAATATGTTAACTGCCTTGACTGATTTAACATTGCTACTGACGAACATTGCTCCCAAATTGCAAATGAGCTTGATCCAACACCCACTAAATTGAATGAAAATGTTCCCAGTGTCTCTGACTGATACTGGAACAGTTCCACTGTTTGTATCATTTATTAGGGCATTTTGTTTGGCATGATTTGAGAAGTCCTTGGGTAAGACACACCTTTTTATCTGCATTAGGTTTGCTTTCCAAAACTCTGTCATTACTGGAAAGCATTACTAAAGATCTGTAGAAAGCCACCATTACTTGAAGACTAATAATACAGTAGTCTTTAAAATATATTTGCTCTGCAGATATAAATCTAGAACAATATGGTAACAAATACAATTTCAGAGCATGCTGTTTATTACTGACCTCTTCAGCTTCACTGGACAATTTTCAAATCATCTGACATTTCCAGAGTAATCACTCAACTTGCTACAACAACTGGATTCAGACTGGAATTGTGACACATTTGCATTAGCAGTCTATTGCTTTATTGATCATCACAGAATGCTCATCACAGTTACATTAACTAAATTTAATTTCTTTTATATTTGATGTAAAAGCATATATATAACATTATGAACACTTATAAAAGTGTTATAGACTTTTTATAAAACATGTATAAGCATTTATAATACATATCAAACATTTTGACAATGCTTTTCATGCCCTAAATAACTTAGTAAATGAGATGTTGCAATGGATTTTCCCAGCAAAAATTGTATTATGTAAACATACCCAGTCCAAGGCAATTTGTGCTTATGGCCAGCAACCACATTTGAAATGTGACTGGTTTAATTTCCAAAATTACACCAGTTTCTTCTATATGTCAGTAAAAGTGGATGCTCCAAGAAAGTCAGATTCTGTGTGTATACAATTTAGAGCCTGGACCATAAAAGTTAAAGAGTAATTTCTATACCATTACAAGGGAAAAAGCCTAACAAGCAAATATGAAGATGTTTGGACAGTGGCCAATATAGTGCACAGTTGCTGTCACTATATGCCATAGCTAGGGAAACTACTTTCAAGCTCATGCTTGTAGAATAATGTTTCACTCAGGGAGTTTAAGCAGCAAGTCAGCTCAGCTGAGCTAAGCTGTTTTGTATGAAGCTTTACCTTTTCATCCAGATTCAAGGAGTCACTAAACATATCCAGATGTTATTAACGTGAAGCTTCCTTTTCTTAAAACTCTGTCTCATGGAGAATAGTGATACAATTTAACATGAACTGATCCTAAAGTGAATGTGAAGAAGTGGTGAATAAAACTAAACTGATTTCATCTGCACTAGCTTTCCTTTTGTGACACTTCACTGACTTCAGCAGGCTCACTTCTTGCCCATGAAAATGGGATCAAAATCAGACTCAGAAATACAGTATATATTTCATTTATTAATATTCGAGGAATACGTTAGCAAACTATTAAACTTACTTACATAATAAGAAAAAATACAAAATATTCAGCCTTAGATGTCTGGAATTGCTTTTTTTTCTGATCTCTATAACCATATAGAATAGGAATGTATTTTTTTAATAAATGTCATAAATGTTTCAGTTTACCTATGCTACACCTCCTGGGATGAATGCCTATACTTAGATCATAGTGTTTAATGAAAGAAGTAAGAAAATGAAAACAATGGGATCATTTTATAAAGAAACAATATAAAGTTTTTGCTGTTAATTGTAAAAACTCATATTTAGTCTGAATCAATCTGGTTTACTTTTAGGAGCAATTAGGAGATGCTAAACCTAAACTTACTACAGTGACTCAGGAACAAGGCCTTTGCTGTTATTGGGAGAAGATTGGCAAGGAGAAACAATGAGAAGATGCTGGAGGAAGATGAGCTTCCCCGCATTACAAATGCCTCTGTTATGATTGGGGGTGGAGAAAAGGTGGCTGTTTTGTGCAGGAAGGATTCCCTTTCAAAATCACATATTGCTTTGTTTGAGGGGGGAGTCTTCAGTCACTACTTTATTTATCTGTTGCTCCCTAGGGAAAGGTCTGCACAGTTGGGCCACTTACCACAGATGGAGAATGGGATGGGAACCAAGCCAGAGGTGTTGGGACTGCACAGTTACATATGCAGGCTTGTAGGTAATCAAACATCCCCACAATTTTTGGGTCCTGATCACCAGATCCAAAATCATTAAACCTATGTATGTGCGGCCATGAACACAAGGAGATTGCAGACAGAGCCCTAACACAAGTGAAGTTTGTAACAATAATGTTAATGCTAATTTTTTCTCAGAAAAAAACACCCAAACCAAACCTCCACAAAACTAGAAAGAAATAATAAAAATAGATTTAACTCATGACTATTTCTAAACTTCCGTGGTCATTGCTTATAACTTAAATTACCTCAGCATTTTTAAACAGCACAGACTGCATTCCCTGTCCACAAGTGTACCTCAATATGCTCTGTAACCTCATCTTTAGATAAGAATGTTACTAATTACATTTTCTCAGAAGATCATGCATACACATGGAACATCACAATACAGGGTCAGGTGGGTGCAGTTCCCATTTTGAGGTGGTGTTTTGTAGGACAATTTCTGTTTCCCATTATATCACAGCTCCAAAAAGGTTTAGATTTACTTGTTAGTTTGGGGTTCTACTTGATGCTGCTTCTTTTGGTATTTTACAGTGTCATGATATGGTGAGATGTAAATGAGTTGCGTGCCTAAAAACTATAGACAGCTGTCCTTTTTGGAGTGTGTGTGATGGACTTCCTAGTTTGTCTAAATGCTATAAATCTAAAAAAAAAAAAACAATCTCTTTGGCAAATATTGAGAAGCATACATAAAACCAAAATAAAATATCTGGGTTGACTTTGCATCAAAAACCTTATTTAGAAGACATTTAAAACAATTTACAGATGAAATCAGAAAGGTTAAAGGATATCCTGTAATGACATTTTAAGTCTTTTCTGGTAATTTGTGACATATTGTACAAATCTTCTTTGCTGTGCTGTGCATATTCACATATGTTCTGTAACAGCTGGAATAAAGCAGCTTTTGCTAGGAATGTATCAGCCAGGGGATTTCTGAGAGATCACAGTTTTGTATCTGAGTGAATAATTTCTGCTTTCCAAAGGCAAATACTAGGAATGATAGTTAGTGCTCACTAATCATTAAGTCAAATGGTCCATTACTGGAATATCTGAAATAATTATCAAAGCTGATAGAAAATAAGCCCACTATTTGAACTGGTATTTGTACCAATTTATGTATGAATATCATTCTGTGTTCTTGTGAGTCTAACTTCAGAAGAAGCTGATACAGAGACATTTGACTGATTTAAGACATATTTCTACCTTGAAGTGACAGGACCATCTATATGAAAACCTCTTTGCTAAAACACACTTAAACAGCCATCATGATGTTAAGGCAGAAAAAAAAACTCTATCAACACTCATATTATTCTGTAAACTGAAGTATTTATTATCCTAAGGGACATTACTGGTCACAGTAATGTTTTATTGGTCACAACAGGTTTTCCTGATAATAAAGAATAGATTTTTCCATTATATCACTCTATAACAAGCACTGAAGAGCAGCTAAACAGTGGCAAGTTAAACCAAGATCCCTGTTGTCCTGGCTGTTTTATTGCTTGTGATAGGCAGTTATCTGATAGAGGTGTGTTCAGCTGGAAAGGCGTTTCTCGGGCCACTGAGTCCTTTCCTGTCACCCTATGGCCCCCCTGGCCTGATTAAGACAACACTGCAATATAACATCAACTCCATTTACCTTCCAAACCACAACCTTTCCAAACAGCCTATTATAAATCTATAAATCTATATAGTAGGAGAGAGCAAAAGACACAAGCTATAATGAGCCATAGGGGAACTCAAGGTCATCACACACGTCTGAGAGGCCTTCAAAGACTTTGTTAGCTGATAGAGCTGGATTTGGAAGAATGGATCCCTTAGAGAAAGCAAGAAAGGAGATGAGCTCTCATTGATATCATCTTTCCTCAGTCTGTTAACCTTACAATCTGAAATAAGGTAAGGTGGCTTCAGAGCAGGCTAACCATGAAAGGATACAGGGCAGTGGGGTGTGAGCAGACAGCTGAGCTCTACCAGTTGGATGCCAGTCAGAAAGGAACTGCACTGGCAGATTTATTGCTTGATGGACTGCAAATTAATTAAACAGTACTGTTGTGATCCAATTAAACCTTGTGCCTTGCATTCTGTCTAGGTACCCTTGTGCCTGGGACAACAAATTGAAGAAAACCAGAAGAGCTCCTTGTCTTAGTAGAAATAAACAAAAGCATAAATACAAAAGATGTCAGCACTACATTTCAGCCAAAAAGGAGTAGAAAAAGAGTATGAAGCAAGTTTTATCTAATGACTTCTCAAAGGAGCAGCAGTAGGAGCCATAAAGGCAGCTGCTGCAGCAGACTCCTCAGCTGGTGCTACTGTCCAAACACTTTAGCCTGCATTTGAAAGCAGATGAACAGCTCCAGTCTGCAGCATTCCTTGTATAAATTTTTATGCTAATGCATTCACATTTTCCTTCAGCAATTTTTTTTTTTCATTATCAGTGCCAGCCTAAAGTTTTAAGAATCTTCTTTTGCTTGAAAAAAAGATGCTTGTGGTGGCTTAAGGAAGGAGGGATGTGACTTTCAGGAATATCGAGTTCAAGCTAGCTGCTTTTTACTGCTCTACCTCTACACTGTCTACTCTGGAACATAAACACATACACACAAAAAAGCTTCTCGGAGGAGGTGTCCTTCTGACTCTGTAATGAAATGCCACTAAAACAGCCTGCAATCAGCACTGGGGAAAAAAAGGATCATCAATGCAGAAAAACAGAGTTGTGTTTCAAAGACTGACAGCATACCTAAATATGAATGCCACAAAGCAAAGGCCAAGTCCCACTGGAGCTAACAGCAAACCTCTCAAGTTCACTAGGGGAGGAATGAGGAGGTATTATCTAAGCTTTCAGATTCTCTGGGGATGATGTGTGCAGAGGGGTAGAAAAGGTGACCAACAAATAAAGTCTACTACTGAAAACCTTGAAAACAATAGCAGCAGCTTTACTAAGTGTATTAAGATAGGGCTCCAGGGAGCTTCTTCCTATTTTACCTCTTATTTGGAGAAACAAGTCACTCTGCACCCGATTTTGAAAGTATTAGCTTTATTTAGTCAGCCAGCTGAAGACCCTGGTTCATGCAGAAGTTACACACACCAACAGAACCATGCCTGAGCAAGTATCTGCTTTAACAGAGTCCTTAACCCACTGAAGTGGCAGGAATTTAATGTGACTCAAGATCAAGACCATGCTTTCACAACAGTTAAAGAGTTATACTTACTTTGATTCACAAAAGACTGAGAATGAAGCTTACTTCCCCCTCCCCCCCCAGCACTCTGTTATTTTATTTATATGGAACAGTATTTGTTCATCAGAAAACTAACATCCCTCTCTGTACTTTGGATTTATCGTAGGGGCTGGAAGGCACAAGCTTTCTAATGAAATTCATTTCACTAAAGTCATCCAGCCTTTTAGGTGCCAGCAGAAATTCTTATGTGTGACAGTCTCTGAAATGAAGAATAAAGTAAGGGAAGAAATAAAAGAAAAAAAAAAAGACCAATGCAAACGTTGATGTGGTTCCAACAAAACCAGCAAAATAAAATTGCTCACAGGAAGGAATCAGATAGTTGAGATGAAGAAGGGACATAACAGGTATGGTTAAAGATACGTTAAGTGAGTGTTTTATCCTAAGGGCATAAAGATTTATAGTCTCCTAAATATCCCACTAGACATTCTGATTTTGATGAGGTACTATTAAACACTATGGCAGGTGAAGACTTCCATCAATACATGTGTTAATCTGGCCCTTGGGATGTCTGAGGAATTCCTGTGGAGAGAACTACAGAAATGCTCAAACTCACAGAGAACAATTATGAAGTGTTAAACTGAGTGTTAAAGATTTCTGAAGTTGTCTGATACCATATAATAAAGTTGAAACAGAGAATTTAAGTAACGCTTTGGCAGAATACTGTCTTTCCTAATCATAGACTCTGGGGGAAAGTTTCCAGCTGGATCCTGAACTGAATTTCAATGATGGTTAAAAGTGGAGAAGACAGATTGCTCCATGGGTGGACAGTGATGTCTTTTTAGTTTACTCATTAGTGTCATGGGTTAGACCCAGCCAGGAGCTGGGCACCACTTGGCTGGTCGCTCACTGCCTCCCACCCCTGGAGTGGGAGGAGAAGAGGAAGAAAAATGCAAAGCTCCATGGGTTGAGATAAGGCGAATTTAAAAGAACACCACAAAAGGAGAAATAACTACAACAGTAATAAACAATCTGCAAAATGAGTGAAATAGAACAAATGTGAGGAACAGCACGGCCCTGACTTCCCTCCACCCTTATACAGCAGGTATGACATTAGCATAGTATTGAATAACCCACTAGCTGGTCTGGTTATCTATCCTGCCCATGGTCCCCTCCCAGCTTCTGATGAAAATTAACCCTGTCCTAGCTGAACCCAGGACATCTAGTGATGGCAAAATAATTCACTCTTAGTTTATACCCAGTTATTTAACTTACAGAATAAAGAACTCCTGACTGTCTGCACAAGAATTAAAGTTTTCTTCTGAACATTGAGGTGTGCCCATAAATACATATTTAATCCACATGCATCTGTGCTCAATAACCACACATATGTGGTACAGCACATAATACAGGGATAACCTGTACAGCTATCATGAGCTGATCAACAGGTGACAGCTCCTAAGGGAATTCAGCAGCACTTTGTAAACTCATCCCAAACAGGTAAGTCTAAAAATTTCTTGGTGCATCAGTTCATTACATATTCTTTATCAGATGGATACGTTACACACACAAAAAATATTTCAGGGAGACTTCATGATTTATCTTTTCAGTCAGAAGGTAGAGTGCCATTTTTAGTCTAGCAGCAAATGAATCAAAGGCATAAAAAGAATAAATTATTTAGAAATCTCACTCTTATCAGTACAGATGGAAGTGGTATTTTTTTCTGAAAGTGAAAATGTAGAAAATCTAGAATCTAATGGTTTTATAACTCCCAGACATTGCATATTCCTGTTTTTCAATTATCAGAATCTTTCTTGAATGGTTACAAACTGAGCAGATGCAAACAAGGCTGGTAACCATGACAGATATCTCAAAATACTTAATTTCACTGAAACAACTCTAGCATTGAAGATATCTTTTCCTACATTGTTAGTGTGTATCTTTGATACCATTGAGGCACACTCTTGAATGCCTTAGATACTCTACGTGTACAATGTAGATGTGTTAACGTGAGTTAGACTGTGAATAAACTCCTGCTGCCTTCAACAGAGAACTCAGGTAGGATTCAGCTCTTCTTCCTTCTAGATCTCCAAGTATTTGGTATCAGGTGTGAGTCACAGAACTCAGATTTCGTTCATGATTGATGACAGAAAGAAATGCTTTGTAAAAGTGATTCACCTGACCTATCTCAGACCTCTATCTCAAGAATAATTTAACAACCCTCTGAAGCTATCTGTTTATCTCCATTGACAGGAAAGACAAATGACTACTTTGAACATAATGATCTGCCTTTGAAACCAATAGGTTATAAAGGATGATTCCTTTCTGTTCCAACAATCAGTAGGTACTAAAGATGTCTAGCAATGCCTGCGGGGCTTCTTTCCTTTCTTTGGAACTTGTTCCCCCAAATCCACAAACACAAACTGCTATGAAGCAGCAGATTAGCAATACAGGCATGTGACAACACTGCATCTCAATGGTCCAATATTTTGTACTGGTTCCCTAGAGAAAAAGCATTGTCCTGGCTGACAGTCATGATCATTATTTTTCAAATATTTTAAAGTAATTTTACACCTTACTGTTTCTGAACACTAAGTAGTTGGGTTTGTACAGCACAGTTTACTTTTCTGAGTTGTATTCTCTCACAGAGAGGTTTCTATAGCTTCATGGCTCACGTAATGTGTTGCAGTAAACAGATGAGTGATGAGTGAGCATTGCAAGCACTGATGGAGCCTGGTCAAGGACACCCTTTGGTATGCAACTGCCTGCCTGACCATAAGCGTTATGAGATGGATGGCTTGCAGACTGGGCTGGGGAGTCTCTCCCTGTGTTGATGGAAATTCTCCATAGGCTACAGTCTTGCTAAATCTACATAGACAGATGATTTTTTCTCTCTTGCAATATCTGTCTTTCTGTGGAGTACAAGTACTTGCAAGTAATGTCATCCATGTGGAAATGTTCCTTGACCTCCTACTTCTGTGTAGAGTTACCAGAGAAAAGAGAAGGAGAATCATACCAGACTATGCAAAGTCCTGGCTGGTTAGGGGAACAAACACACTTTTAGCAACTGCAGATTACTAGTGCCTTATATTTCTCTGCTGATTTTAGGCAAGAAAATAAAATCCCATACTGTACATGAGTCAACATGTTACCATAAATTCCCTCTTTTAAAATAACATCAATGATAATCTTAGAATAGGATTCACTACTTGGAATTTAGCACTGCACTGAAGCACAAATACAGTTTATTAAACTTGTCAGCAATAGCTATTTCCAGTTTCTCTGTAGTGAACATTTTAATGTAAAGTTAAATTACTCCTCACAGCCACAGAAAGAAACTCTTTATTATTTGAATTTTTAAAGCCTTACTATAAATTACTAGAGGTGAATTGTACACTAACACTATAAAAATAAAATAGAAAACCTCTAAAGTGCTGCAATCCAGAAAATATATGCACTGTTATCACAGATCACAAATGCAACTGCAGATAATTTTAAACATATGGTAAGCTTCTCCTTAAGTACTTACATTTTAGGGAGCATAACTGTGCTCTAAATCTTATTGTAGTTACAGAATAATTTTGCCTTGAACATTAGTGTAGGTAAACCTAGTGCTGCTCATAATGATATTTATTGAAGCTGGATTGGTTTACAATTTGCAACTCATTAATTCAGTGTTCAAATAAACAAGGAATTTCTTGTGTAGCTATTTAGCTCAACAGCAATACATTCCTGTAACATATTAGCTATCAACAGTTGTTTCATGAGTAGCAGAACTAATGAGGTCCAGCGTGTCTATCAGTTATTTGTTGGTGTTCTCTATACACCAATGTGTCTTCGTAGAATCATTGAACTGTTTGGGTTGGAAGGGACCTTAAGGATCAGCTGTTTTCAACTCCCCTGCCACAGGCAGGGACATTTCCCACTAGACCGGGTTACTCAAAACCCCAACCAACCTGGCCTTGACAACATCCAGTGATGGAGCATCCACAGCTTCCCTGGGCAGTTTGTTCCAGTGTCTCAACACCCTCATCATGAAGGGCTTCTTCCTTACATCTGATCTAAATCTACCCTCCTCCAGTTTGAACCTAATTGCTGAATTTAGTTGAAATTGATCAACAGATTTTCTACTCAAGAACTGCTGAGGGCTGACCCTGATCTCATATCACCACAGTAAGAACCCTTAAGGGAATAAAGCGTCACTAAGTTAAAGCCAATGTTTGTGGCTGGTTTTTTAATTTTTTTCTTATTTTTTTTTAAAAAAAGTTTTAATTATATAGGGAAAAAATAATGTAGAAAGTCAGAATGAAATCACAGAATGACAAGCATAGAACAGCCCAGCTTGAAAGGGACCTTGAAAGATCATCTGGGCCACCATACAATGAAAAACGGAGCCTAGGTGAGATTATGTAGTAATCTCCAGTTGCATCTTGAAAACTTCCAGTGATGGGAAGTCTATCACAGTCCTAGTGAGGTTGCTCCAAAGACTGATCTCAGTGTAAAAAAATTTTCTTATATCAAGATAAAACTTCTCCCAGTGCAACTTATACCAGCTGCCCCTTGTTTTCTCCATGTGGCCCCTTGTGAAGATAGAGCCTCCATCCTCTTTGAGGCGAAGATTTTGGTTTAGGATTTTTTTTTTAATATGTTTTAAGTTATTGTTGATTTTTATTAATTTATGACATAATTTTAAGTTTGTTTGCAACTTGAAGGAAAAGTTCCCCCTAGATCAGATTTCTGATCAGACATTTACCCAAATGAGTAAGTAAGCTACAGCTTCTATATCCTGATTTTCCATTGTTTCTTTGAGAGCCAAATAAAATGCACATAGTCACTGAAACGCTAGAGCCCTTCAATTCCTGATGTGATAAAACTGTTCATTTTTTCCATACCTGCTACATGTTGTCTAACACGGATAGTGATTTATAGGTTGACATATTTGCTCCTCATTTTAATGTCTTCTATTCTGAATACGTATTTTCTTAGACTACCACATTATATTCAAGATATCCCCAAATACTCCTTAATTTATCCTTTTTTGAAGTCATCAGGCCTCTTCTATTTATATTCAGTGACACAGGACTATGAACGGGCCTTGTCAGTTTTGGACTTGTTCAAATATCAGGCTTCTGAGCTTACAAAAGCATAACTAGATTTGTAAACTGAATAAGAGAAACCAACCCCACAGCTGAATGGGAACTGAAGGAAAAATTTGGGGACTATGAGTAATAAGAAGAAAGGAAAGAGATTAAAATTTTAATGACTTTTTTTTTTTCAATTATTAATAATAATAATATTATCATTGCAGTCATTTGAAGCCCAGTGGGCTTTGATACTACACTGTGCAAAGAAGACAGAAAAAAATTACAATGCAGGTTTCTCAGCTAATACTCTCTGACGAGATTTGATAACAAAAACATTGGTGAAGGTAGGAATGGATAAATCATACAGTCCACCAGCAGAATGTAGCATTTTCAAAGGAAATATGATGTTATTAATTTCTTCAAAAGATGTTATTTTCTCTTCTCTTAGAAGACAATATTCTATTCTTTAGCGATGCAGAGAGTGCAAATTAATAAACAAAAAAGCAGTAAGAGTCCAATGAGAAGAATCTAAGGAAGAGCTGAAGAGAAATTGAGTTAAACATGTGGTGCAGAAGGCTGGTTAAAAAATATGTCTTGACAGATAATATCAAAGGACACATTCATGTATTCTGAGTGACAGTTTTCTATGTCTAGTAGATTAAATAGACTCCCTTTGCTGTCATTAGTCTCATCTTTGTCCTGTTAAGTCTTAACTGGAGAAGCAACCGGTTGCCTACCACTGAAGAGTCAACCTGTTGCTTACCAGTACTTAATGCATTCTTTGCCTCAGTCTTCAGTAGTATAATGACCAGCTGTTCTCCATGTACCAGCCTCCTGAGCTGCAAGACAGGGATGGGGAGCAGAATGAAGCTCCCATAATCCAAGGGGAAATGGTTAGTGACCTGCTGTTCCACCTAGATGCACAAAAGTTTATGTGGCCTTATGGGATCCACCCAAGGGTAATGAGGATGATGGCAGAAGTGCTCACTAAGCCACTTTCCATTATTTATCAGCAGTCCTGGATAACTGGGGACTTCCCAGCTGACTGGAGGTTAGCAAATGTGATGGCCATCTATAAGAAGGGCTGGAAGGAGTTTCCAGGGAAATAGAGGCCTGCCAATTGGACCTCAGTGCTGGGGAAGGTTATGGAGCAGATCATCTTGAGTGCTATCCTACAGCATGTACAGGACAACCAGGTGTTCAGACCCCGTCAGCATGGGTTTATGAAAGGCAGGTCCTGCTTGCCTAACCTTATCTCCTTCTGTGACAAGGTGACCCACTTACTGGATGATGAAAAGTCTGTGGATGTTGTCTACCAAGACTTTAGTAAAGTCTTTGACACCATTTCCCACAGCATCCTCCTGGAGAAACACCACCATGCAACACTACAGGCAATGGGATGAGTGGCTGGTAAGCTGCCCATTGGAAAAGGACCTGGGACTGTTGATCAACAGCCACCTGAACATGAGCCAGCAGTGTGCACAGGTAGCCAAGAAGGCCAACAGCATCCTGGCTTGTATCAGAAATAGCGTGGCCAGCAGGACTAGGGAAGTGATTGTCCCCCTATACTTGGCACTGGTGAGGCCAGAGCTGAATACTGTGCTCAGTTTTGGGCCCCTCACTGCAAGAAAGACGTCGAGGTTCTCAAGTGCGTCCAAAGAAGGGCAACAAAAATGGTGAAGTGTCTAAGAAGCAGATTTTTTATTAAGAGCATCTGAGGGAACTGGGTTTTTTTTAGCCTTGACAAAAGAAGGCTCACGGGAGACTTTATTACTCTTTACAACTACCTGAGATTGTAGCGAGGTGGGAGTTGTTCTCTTCTTCCAAGTGACAAGTGATAGGACAAGAGGAAATGGCCTCAAGTTATGCCATGGGAGGTTCAGGTTGCATACTAGGAAAAACTTCTTCACTGAAAGGGTTATGAAGCACTGGAACTATCTGCACAGAGAGGTGGTGGAGTCCCCATCCCTGGAGGTACTTGAAAGACATGTAGATGAGGTGCTTAGGGACAGAGTTTAGTGGTGGACTTAATAGCGTTAGGTTAATGGTTGTATTCAAAGATCTTAAAGGTTTTCTCCAAATGAAACCATTCTATTCTATTCTATTCTATTCTATTCTATTCTATTCTATTCTATTCTATTCTATTCTATTCTACTCTATTCCATTCTATGATTTCTGAGGTGAAGGACAAGGGTTTTTTTTGTCTTCCAATGTCAGATGGAAAGACAGCTAATGTCCTGGTCATTGCAGGACTCTGACAGGCTCTGGCAGGTCCAGCTTTAGCTCCCTGATGGACCTGGCTATGTTGGCTTCTGCTCCTCTGCCCTCCTCTCTCAGTCACAGCTTCCTATATTACAGATTACATTATCCATGGTGTAAAAACACCTGAAAATTATTTCTGTGTAAAATAGGAAACATTTTAGAACGTTTTAGAGTATTTTTTAGAACATTTTACACTACTTAGTTGCATAAAAGAAACATTGTCCTCCTAATTCTAATAATGAAAATAGAAGAACAAATCATAAAAAATCTGAATAATTATGACTTTGTTATTACCAAATACTAATTTCTTCAGTTATACTGACATATAACATCTGGCACTAAACGAAAGCATAACTACAGATTCAGCGGATTTCCATTCTAGGTTAGACAGGTAACTACAAACCATAATGTCAAACTGCAGTGCTTACTGCAATGAAAAATCAGTCTAGCTTTTGGATGTATTGTTGTCCAAGCAAATATGATAAAAGTGCTGTTACTTTGTGCCTTTATTTTATTTCTATTGTCTTTTCATAGACAACATCTCATGAAAATCAAGGCAAAGGCTAGTGGTAGAAACCAATCCAACAAGTTTTATAAGAAGAAAGTGTAATAGCTCACAAACCAAAAAAGAAAACTGCGGGGCATGGAAAATAAAGGCATAAAATTGCACAGTTAACGTGAGGAATAAGTTGTAGATCCTCATTATTAAAGACTTTAGAATGTTCTTAAGTGAAGGTCATTATTTACTGTCAAAGATTCAATCCAGTTTCAGCAAAATCTCACAGTGTTACAAAAAAAACCCTGAGGTCACAGCTGCCTGAACAAGAGAATCATTATATATTGGTACTTTAATTAAAAGAAAGAATTATAAGGTTGGTAAATCTTAAGTCAGTAATCTGAAATTTCTTTTGGAATCTGACTCAATTTCTGGAATGGAAATCTAGTTTTAAAAAGGATAACACAAATTAGAAAGTGTAAAGCATGAATTGTATTTGAGGAACTGTATATATATATATA
>NW_008629227.1:0-10144 GCF_000691845.1 Merops nubicus
TTGGGAGGTGATCATTCAGGGGACTTACGTTAGGCCTAAGTTCAGACAATACCTATTCAATCAACAGAAACAATGGAGAACCATTTTCAGAGACCAGCCATATACTCAACAGCAGTTTAAGTAACAAAGAAGATTAAAATCTGACATATTTAACTAACCTAGCCTACTTGGCTGAGTATCTGGGATAATAATAAAGCACATTAGTGAAGGAGAAGCACATGAGGCTCTTTAAGCAAGATTTTAGCATTCTTTCTTAAGAAAAGTCTATTTCTCCCTTGATCCATGCCATTTTAACAACAAAATACTCGGAGCACAAAATCAGTTAATCTAGAAATTGTTGGCCTAGTCACATAAGTAGCACTAATAAAGGAGTTTCCTCACTGAAGTACCATTAACTCCTTTTAGAGAAATAGAAAAATAAGTTTTTAAGTAGAAACAAATGAGGAGTTTAAGGAAAATCTACAATAATTTGTAATGAAAGTCATTTGATGCTACATTGAACTTAATAAAACGTCTTGTATTTGAATGGTGTGTGATAATACTTTAACTCTACATGGCACCCTTGCACTGGCAATTAGTTGTTGAGCCTGTGGCGTAAGGCAGATGGGCTAAACCGTTTTGCTTTATCTCCATGTGAAGAGGAGACATGGCCTATGTAAACCCCCTGCACGTATGCAGCCCCTCTGGGCAGCCTGTTCCAGGGCTCCATCACCCTCACGGGAAAAAAAATCCTTCCTGATGTTCAGATGGAACCTCCTGTGTTCCAGTTTGTACCCTTGTCTTATCACTGAGCACCACTGAAGAAAGACTGGCCACATCCTTTTGACACCCACCCAATGTAAGCACTGAAAAGATCCCTTCTCAGTCTTCTCTTATCCAGGGTAAGCAGACCGAGGTTTCTCAGCCTTTCATTCTCACAGAGATGCTCCACTCCCCTGATCAACTCCATAGCCATCTGTTGGACTCTCTCCTGTAGTTCTTTGCCTCTCTTGAACCGAGAAACTGGACATGGTACTACAGAGGTGGCCTCACTGAGGCAGAGTAGAGGGGGAGGAGAACCTCCCTCAACCTGCTGGCCTCACTTCTTAATGCACTCCAGGATACCACTGGCCTTCCTGCTCACAAGAGCACACTGCTGGCCCATAGTGAACTTGTTGACCACCACGACTATCAGGTCCTTCTCCACAGATCTGCTTTCCAGCAGGTCAAGACCTCACCTGTACTCATGAACGGGTTACTCCCCCCGAGGAACAGGATTCTAAACTTGCCCTTGTTGAACTTCCATTAGGTACCCATCCACCCAACTCTTTAGCCTGTCCAGGTCTTGCTGAATGGCAGCACAGCCTTGTGGTCTGTCAGCCACTCCTCCCAGCTTTTTGTCATTAAATGTGGACAAATATCTTTTGTATGATGTGAAAGGCGGACGTATCTTCCAATAACTTGCAAGAAAATTTCATTTTGAAAAGTATGTGATAAACTCAGTTCCTGACTTCCCAATCTGCATAGCCAAAATAAACATGAAGTAGCTACTCCTAATACATACTTGTTTAAATTATATCTAACCTAAATCACATAATCATTTAAGTGAGAAAAGACCTCTTGAGATCATCCAAAATCACCCAGTCTAATTAGCCTGTTAAACTAGGGTCACCTAGATTGATTTGTCTAGGATCATGTCCGGCTGCCTTCTGAATATGTCTAAGGATGAAACCCCATAAATTAAGCAACTTATGCCAGTGTTTGATGACCTTCCCAGGACAAAAGTGTGTTCTTGCATTCAGAGAGAATTCCATGTATTTCACTCTGTGCCCATCGCCTCTTGTTCTCTCACTGGGCACTGCTGAGAACTTTTACAAATGTAAACATAATTCAGAGCCTAAGGGAATACATGGGGACCAGAGATACTAATTTTAAACCCACCTTTGAAATGATCGAAGAGCGTAACGACAGTCTACAAAAGTTGCAGAAGTGTACAGAAACTAAAAGATGCCCAAAATTAAAGAGCATATGGATGTGAGAAAAGCAATTTTCCTTTCTCTCTTCTTTTATACCAACATGATTCTCTTTCACACTTTGGTCTTTAAGAACAATATTAATTTTAACAGAGCCTTCTTCTAGAAACATTGACCACTTCAAAATAGCTAAGAAGCAAAACAAACTATTTCTATACTGTATCTAACATTCTATTATCATCCTACAGTTATGCATCAAGATCCTGATCAATAAAGCACTTTAGAGTATATGCTTAATTAACTGAATTCATGAGTTGATCTATTTGAAGTCAATGAGATTACTCACATTCTTTAACTTAAGCATAAGAGAAAGTACTGCACCTCATCCTCTCTGCATGCACCATCAAATCCCATTTAGCCACAGAAAAATGACCACCTACTGAAGCATACTGGAAGTGGCCTCAGGGCCTTGAACCTAGAAAAACCTACGAGTTTCCCTATGCATATCACCGAGCTTTGATTTTGCATGGTTTTTCTGCATGTTTAAATATCTTTCTCATTAAATAGTATGGCTACACATCTTCTCCTTTCCTTTATTTTCCACATTGAATGGTCTCTGATGTCAATGAAAGCTAACAAAGAAAAACGGACAAAAATTGGCAGTAGGCAAGTGTTTACAATCCACATTTGTATTAAAAACAGCTGACCTAATGGCCTAGAATGTCACAGGATAAAGAAGTCCTTTTGAAGTATAAAAAAAAAAATTTCATTCACTTTTTGCAGAAACTCAGAGTATCTATTTTGAGATTAAGATTTCTAAATTTTAGTGTCTACAAGCATGCTGTGTCCTTAAGCTACAGAGGTAACAAAGATGTAGTCAATATGTTCAGTGAAGCCCCAGCAGGGATTCAGCTGACCAGATTCAAAGCCATAACTAACCTCTCTCTAAGCCATTCTGTGTTTATTTACTAGGTTTCCATCAGTTATTATAGAATCTTTGATACCTGACACAGCAACACAAACTTACGGTAAGACACCTGTATTTTTGCATTTATAGCTCAGTCTGAACCCCACCTCGACTACTCACAGTAAGCCCACAGGTAGGAAGGTCAGAGATTAGGAACCTCAGAGTTCCAACAGCTCCTACAGCATGGTGGTGCAGACCCAGCTGGAAGCTGAGCACCACCCTGTCACTTGCTCACCGTCCCCCATCCCCTGAATGGGAAGGAAAAGAGAAGAATACAAAGCCCTGCAAATAAAGACAGGGCTAAGAGATGTATCAAGTGATGTGGCTAAGATCCCAGTTAGGGCAGGTAAAGGGCTAGCACAGGTACAAAACTGATTATTTGATGAAGGAGGGAAGTTAACTATTTTTAAATCCTTGTCAAGGCAAAACATACACAAGGCAGGATGGGGGAAGGTGAGGATATGTAGCTGCAGAACACGGTTTGGGATCTGAGTGTGCATACTGCTCTGCACAAGTCTGGTCCAGCTCCAAATCAGGAGCCACTTAGTCTGTGTTCACTGGGACCTTGGGAACCCTGTCTCTCAATAACAAACTGCAAAGTAAATAGGAACAACTAACAAAGCAGACCTGGATGATCAACAGGAATACCACTGTATACAGACATAGCTATCAATCTACAACAGCATTTGGCTGTCTTCTAGGAGAAAACCTACGAACTTATATAAATGTCAGTGTTTATTTTAAGATCACATTGAAAAGCTAAATTAAGAAACTTGTTTTTTCTCCACTGTGCACATAGATCCTTATGCATGTTGAAGAATGTACATAAAGTTATATATGCAGTTCAGGATAAAGCAATCCAGTTCTCTCTGTGACTAACAGACTTACCTTCTTTGGAGTTTTATGTTATTCCGCATTGTGGTTAGCACAAGATAAACACCAAGAGGTCACTGACTTCAGTGCTAAACCACAGAAATATAATTGCCTGCCACAATAAAGTACTAATGAGCACAATTCTTGTCAGTGAGAAGTTGCCTTGGCAACAAAGTCATCCCAGAAGATAACTATCCATGTTGTAGAAGGAGATGATAGTCAGATGCCTGACAAAGATTCAAAAAGTATAAAAACTTTTCAATTGTTCCAGTTGAAGGAAAACTTTATGCATCAGGTGTTTACTGACATAAGGGAAAATATTGACTTGCTGAACACAAAAGGAACAAGAAACATCCAAAGAAATGCAGTTAAAACAAGGACATTATGTAAACAGGAATTTAAGTTGCCAATTTTGCAAGTAACATTTCCTTCTCTCAGTCATTCGCATCTTCCTATGGTGTCCAAGAACTAATTTTGATTTAAATCATACTTTTAGCTTTAAAGGGAGGGGAGAAAAAAACAAACAATCAAAAAACAAAACACACCAACCACACCACCCAAACAAATATGCAAAAACATTTTCTTGAGTTATAGTGAAAGTAGACTAGACCAAGCCTGGGTGCAGCAGACAGCAAGAAGATGAACCAAGCTCTCAGGTAGGAAGCTAAACAAAAAAATCCTCAAGAGGTGGAAGAATCAAAGGGAAAAGTATGACCTGAGTATAGGCTCCAGAAGTCACTGATCCTTTTTTAATCCAGGAGCTGGTTTCTCTGACAGTATACAGCAAGTGGACAAGAAGAGTCACTACCAAGTCATACAGTATTTTTACCTTTATTTCCTAAGAAAATTAAACTTTCACATTCACATTTTATGACTGGGCAGGAAAGATTATATCCTACTATGTCTTTCTCCCCTACTCCAGAAACATTTAACCCACTGGCCAGCATCAAACAAATGCCTAAAGACATGATGCTACTGTGTGCTCACAATTGGATATTAAATATTCAAATGTCCAGACACTTTTAACAAGGTCACTAAGCAGAACTCTAATATTAATTTGTTGTTGAACAAGAAAGAAAGTGTTCATGAATAAAAAGTCCAAAACCAACAGAACAGGATCTGTGTTGCTTACTGAATTACTAAGTGGTCTTGAAAAAGACTAGTTTTGGAGAGATGCAAAATTATTCAGGATACCTTTCACTGCTGAAAAATAAAGATGGCTGCAGAAAGTTACAGAAAACTGTTGTGTCACAACAATAAAACAGCAGATGAAATTCAGTTTGGATATACACACAGAGGGGAAATAAAATGCAAAGCATACACATCCAGTGTCCTTGACATTAACCACTATGCCAGAGAAGCTGGGCTAACTGTGAGCAGTCATCAGACAGCACTCAGTCAACAGGAGACGAGGGATGAGAAATTACAAATACAGAAAGAAATAGAAAACATCACCTCTGTGAATCTACGCTGGGCTCATCTCCCAAAAAAAGTTTCTTTCCTTTTAGTATATAACAGAAATACAATTTGTAGTAAAACTATAAAGACTACAGAGAAAAAAAAAAGATAGACAAAAAGTACTTAAAATAGCTTCTATAAGTACTGATATCTTCAGCTTAGAAAAGGAGTGATTGCATAGAGAGACAAAACAGTTTTAAAACAGGCGATGGGGAAAAGTGAATCAAGAATAATTTGATTCATAATTATGAATCAGAATTCATATTCAGGAACCAAAATTTTAGAATTAAGAATAATTAATAATTAAAAAAATAAGTGGAATTGAATTCAAAAGAATTTCTTTTCACACTGCATAAAAAATTGCAGTAAATCACTCCCATGGGATGTCCTAAATATTCTATTTAAAACAATTAGATAATAATCAATGGGTACTTTTTAAAAGATACATAACAAATGAAGATAAAGCTTCTGAATAGGGGAAGCTGGAAGGGTGCATACCCTCCCCACTCCTTTGTTCTCACTCTAAACATTTGTTGTTGTCCACTTAATGTAACTTGGTTCAAGGATCTTTATGGGCCAAACCATGCTTTGTGTAAGAAAAGGCCAGACCACTGGGATAATGAGGTCTTATGCTCCTGCTAACAATAGTCTACTTAATATCCTGACTGGAGATGGAAAAGAGACGTTACCATAAAAAGAAAAACACTCCTGACCATGAGCAATGAAATCTGCTTTCAGCAGATGTGTTTTGAGTGTCTTGTCCCAGGTGGCTTAAGGCTTTGATTGAGACCAGAGTAGTAATAATATCTTTCTTGTATAGATTTTCTGGTGCCTATTGAGAAATGCACTCCTGTTTCAACTTTAATTGATTATTTCTTGGTTTTTTTTTAAATAAATACTAACCACAAGACAACTCTACTGAAAAACGTTCTTAAATCATTCTCATCTTCAGGAAATCAAAGTCTCTGATTGAATCCATGTAAAAAATGGAAACAGGAAAAAACTATAATTGCATTATTGAACCTTTCAAAAAATTTCAGTGACCAACGGACAGACAAATAACATTACATGTAACCTTTTCTCCCCCTCTTCTCTCTTTTTTATTTTTTTGACTAGAGATGCTTACAGTTTCTGTAATCAAACCTTTATTTTAATATGTCCAAACAAATAATATTACATGCAACCTTTTCTCCCCCTCTTCTCTCTTATTTTTTGACTAGAGATGGTCGTGTTACAGTTTCTATAATCAAACCTTTATTTTAATATGTCCACAGGGTCAGAGCTCTACTTTTCCATTTGGATAAAGAGAAAACCTGTGCTTCTGCATTTTTTCATCAGCTTCAAGAAGATCCTTAATAAAGTCTATGAATATACATATTAATAAGTTCTATAGATTTAAAATTTGAGTTTCTTGAGCATAATTTAACAAGCAATTTCTGTTTTGAAATAATTTACATAGAATTCACAGCATTTAACCAAAAAAAAAAAAAACAAAAACAAAAAACAATAGCAAAGCCCAAACCAAGTGAAATAGTGGGACAATTCACTAAAATGCAATTCAGGTTAAAGAGTAAACCAAACTAAATATTTATGGCAATATTTATGGCTAAGAAGCTCTCAAAACATATCCTTTGTAAGCAAGATCTACAATGTCTTTAATTTTTCTGCTTTCTAAATAGTAGACAGGAGACAACAGAAGACATTGATATATTTTAGGGGATTTCATACGATACAGTTACACAATACCAGAAGAGAGGTGAATTACTGAAGTGAGGATTTGGGAACCTAACTAGCTCAAGTACAGGTTGTTTGGATGTTTTGTTTTTGTTTTGTTTTTTAATAGGTTCAATGATTTGCTTCACCGAACATAATAAATAACTGATGAATCCTAAATTAAACTAGACAGAAAATCTGGAACTAGCCAGAGTACCTTTGCTTCTGTGGTCATCATTAAAGTGCCCAATCCTATTCTCACTCAAGCCAATGGAAGAACTGAAACAAAATTTGAGACGCGATGCATTTCTAAAAACTCCAGAGAACAACAGTCCTCTGTTGCCCTAGGAAATAGATACCAACAGACTATTTAAGTGTGCTGTCATTCTCCTGAGAACCCCCCATTGCAGTTCATGAGAAAATGAGGCTTGCTCTGAGAATGACCAATCTGGAATTTAGGCTGGAGACAGCACAATATTTCTCTTTCCTCTGTTTGCAGTGGAAGATAAACACACAGCTCCCTCAGACAAGGCATTGCTTCAGCTTTGATGGGGAAAGAGAAAGCAGAACACGACAAAACACTTTCCTCTGTGAAAACACAAGCAGCCAGATCCTCTCTTTCAGAAAGGCTCTTGTTCTCCAGACCTTGGGAGGGGACTATCCACCATCACCCTGGATTTCTGCAGGAAACAGGGGAGCCAGAACACAACCCCAGTGCAGACATGACGGAATCCAGCAGTCCCGCCTGTCTTCCCATTCCTTCCACCTGAAGGAATCTGACTATCTCACCTGTCCTGACCCCCCTCTAGCACTGCTCCTGTGCTGTTCCCAAATAATCCCTTGCACTGGGACTAGAGCTGCCTGTAACCAGTGCCTTCCAAATGCCCCATCCCTTCACAAGAGCCATAAGGTTGGTGAAGTCTGAGCAAAAGCCCTCAGATCTGCTGTGCAGGGATGCCATAGTCCCTGCTGTGGCTAATAACATGTGCTGACATGATGAAGTTCACCTTCTCTCTGAACTTATACTGCAGTTCAAGGTCTTTCTGTTTGAAGTTGTTCAAGCATATCAGGGAACAGAAGTCAGTACATGCACATCCTGAGTAGCCACTAACATAGCAGAAGGCCTAGGTGTGGAAACATAAGGAGAATCCTCGTGTTTTCTTAATTTCCTGCTTCAGGACACATGAGGTAGCAAAAGCAAGTCTGATAACAGTATTGTCAGCCTTTGAGTACAAAGAGAAAAACAGTTAAGAATCAACTCAGGCCCTTACAATATTAGTAGGATTTCTTTCAAAAATAAGACCCCCTGTTGTATTTCTGCCTTTACTCAGTTTACCTCTCCAAATCCAAATCCAACATCACATATCCACTCATAGCTAGACCCTCTGAAAAATACCAAAGTATCTCTAAATAACATTTTGGCCTGTAGCAGGCTTTAGAGTTAAAAATATGAACAAGAAGATAAAACTAACTGAACAAATTGCACCTCTAAAGTGTTTTCCATATGGAAAGCAACACTGCTGGCAACAGTTGCAAATTACTAAGTTAGAAATCATATGCAATGGAATAGGTTAGTGACTAGCTATTTATGTAAAAATCTATAATGTTATGGCTTAACACTTCAGCAAAAACATTGTACAAACTTTACCAGCTCTTGTAGGTTCCCTGCATTTATTATCCACATTATAGGCTGATAATAATTTTGGTATAAGCACAACTGAAATCTGATAAGCAACTTGTGGAATTGCTTGAGGTTCAGAAAAAGGGTTGATAATACTGTCTACAATAAGATAACCTTACTGGTTTTAAATACACTATTCACCAAGACATGCATACAGAAAAGTCTGCTAAATAACAAAACTAGAAAACAGTACAGATCTGCTGCACCTGCAGAGAAAGAGAATTGGTCTTTAAGCATGTTTAATGTACACTCTAGGTTTAAGAATCCCACTTAGGTATAAGAAAGCTTCATTTAAAAGATACACTTTTTCTTCCAGGAAAGAAGTTTTTCCTGATGTTCAGACAGACCTTCCCACGTTCCAGCTTGTGCCCATTACAGAATAGCCAGGTTGGGAGCAACAGCCAAATTAAATTCAGCAATTCATTGAAGATAAACAACAAAATAAAAGCTACAAGAATACCACCTCTCAGGGCAGGTTAACAGCAGAAGTGATAGAAACCTCATTTCTTAACATTTTCCTATCAGATTTGGATACCACTCCACAAAACAATTCACTGAAACAACTTACTGGTCTCATTAAATGAGTAGCAAACAATTCTTAACCTCCTATTAGAGGTCTGGATAGACAGTCTAAGGGGACATTCTGGCATCAGTATGCAACTAACTAAGCATTGTTACATAGCAAGTAGATGGAAAGACACTGATACTTAAAGACACTGATATTTAAAGATGTTACGTCTCTTTTCAAGACAAATTATTAGTTATTCTAATATTTAATAAACTAATTCAGTTGAAAAAATATTGAATTAAAAATATTTTTACTTTTGCAATTAACTTTAATAACAAAGATGGCTGATAGGATAGGATTGTTTATATACATTGTCAAAAATGCAGCTAGAAGCGACTGGAACATCACGTAAAAACTAAGAATGGGGAAATAGCTTTTCTCTGATACCAACTCCTTCACTAGACAGACAAGAAATTGAGGAAAAAATAATTACCTCAACTAGAGGTCAATGACATAAGGTGTTTTGTTTGGACAAACAGTAAGACAGAAAACATGATAGAAGGATGAATGCTGAGTAGCTGAGTATTGGATTGGGTAGTTAAGCAGACAGGCAGTAAGAAGCCTGGAACTCAGAATCAACAGAGGGAATTAATTAAGCCAAATTCAATGTTTTGCTTCTCTGAAGAGAAAGAAGGGAATATTGACATTAAGCCATGCTTTGAGTGAGTGCTCATCTCAGTACTATAAGCTACCATGACATTAAGTGCTTGGTTTTGAAAGACAAGAAGACCGAAGACACTAAATGTTTTTAAGTGGCAATGATCACTGAAGGCTTTTTCTGTTACTATGATGATTCTTAGATGAAAATACCACTGGAATACGTTGCCCAGTGTTGTGGTTTGAGGCTTGGAATGGGGGCGTGACCTTCCAGCACCTGGGAGGACCCTGGGTGGGGGTGAACCATTGTATTCCCTCACCTTCCCACACCCACT
>NW_008629227.1:10310-21042 GCF_000691845.1 Merops nubicus
ACATAACCAACAGTTTTACATACATATAAAAAATGTGTGTGAGCTTTGCTGTCTTCTTTAATTACTCTCTAGCTAGAAAAGGGTAGATTTAAGTTAGGTGTTAGGAAAAAGTTGTTCAATATGAGGGTGACAGACCACTGGAATAGGTTGCCCAGACAGGTGGTGGAGGCCCCATCCCTGGCGACATTCAAGACCAAGCTGGATGAGGCTCTGAGTAGCTTGATTTAGTTGGAGATGTCCCTGCTTATGGCAGGGGGTTTGACTAGATGACCTTTGGAGGTCCCTTCCAGCCCAGACATTCTATGATTCTAAAAGGTTCAATAAAAAAAACCAAACGTACTGGTACATTCAAAACATTTTATCAGAGTTCCAGAGGTTGAAAAAAGTACTTACTTGGTATGTGTCCCATAACCTGATGGTACACCGTAAAGGGACTTCTCTCATCAGCAAGTTATTCATCCAACGGAAAGCAAACTGCAAGTACTTCACCTCGTGCTGATCCAAGTGTCTATGGACCTGTTCTGAAGAGAGAAGAAACCCATTTTACTACAACTTTTCTGTAGTCCTGAGGTATCAAATGCACTGTATGAAAAACCAAAATATTCCTCTGATCTCAAGCAAGTAAGATGGGGTGGCACATGTAAATTCTTAAAACTGTATGAAAATCCTGAAAATAGAAACAACTAGTTAAGCATTACATTGCATTTATTTTCCTGCCTCTAGATGGCTAAAACAACTCTTCTCAGTTGTGCTATCTTAAGAAAAGATTAAGGTCAGAGCTTTACAATATACCACAGAAAATATACAAAGCTATAAAATGAAATTATTAGGTGTGTGTATATATATCCTCAATAATTTCTTATGCTACAAATTATTTGGAGCAAGACTACAAGAAACAAGGTTTGCAAATAACATAATGGCTTCCCAAAATAAAGTGCTGGTAATAAAAAGAAGACAACATTAAATTAACAAGGCAAAAAAAAAAAAAAAAAAATAAGGGAAGTACATGGAAAGATTGCATTTATTGGCAAAAGTGGAAAAAAAAAGTGAAATTAATGTGTAGGAAATACAGTGAGCAAATTTAAGTAATTTGCAGCTTAAATAATTTCATAGTATTAACAAATAAGAATAAAACCCATTATATCTCAGTGGCTTCTAAAGCAGTACTCATACACACTGTGTCTGTTGTAGCACATTTACTATTTGAAAGCTGTGATAATCACTTGCATGGGTTATTGCTAGAGCTAATAGAACTAATCTACTACACAGCTTTTATATATTTAGCAGAATTTCCTCCAAAAAGGGTCACAGACATTCTGTTAACGGGTTTTAGCTAACAGGATCAAATATGACATTGGCATGGTGTAAATGACAAAGGCTACAGATATGCTAACATCTTATTTTGGCTAAATTTTTGACAAGAAGTCTTTGTTAAAGGTTAGATAAGACATTCCTACTGTCTGTCTTTATAAAAATAAATTCTTGGGTGACTTTGCTACCCATCATCCACATTCACAAAGGTGTATTATTAACTAAAAGAATGAGTACATTCTGATGTTACAAATTTCACATTTCTCAAAGATCTAAAAATGCACTAAAATACTAAATCAATAAAACAATATAATCCCAGGTGTAGAGTAGTACTGCTACAGGAAACATCACCTAAACATTAAGGTAGCAGAAGTTAAATTATACTAAATTACAACATAGACTGAAGTTATTTTTTTTTTCTCAAGATACACTTTTTGGCTATATGAACATAGAATTGTTTAGGTTGGAAAAGACCTTTTAGAACAAGTCCAACCATTAACCTGACTCTACCAAGTCCACTGCTAAACCATGTTCCTAAGAACCACATCTACATGACTTTTAAACATCTTCAGGGAGGATGACTCCACTTCCCCAGGCAGCCTGTTCCAGGGCTTGAAAACCCAGTAAGTGAAGAAATTTTTCCTAATAAGCAACCTAAAGCTCCCCTGGAACAACTTGAACCTATTTACTATTGTCACTTGTGAGAAGAAACTGCCATCCACCTCTCTACAACCTCCTTTTGGGTAGCTTCAAAAATACCCATGGAAGTGTATAAAGCACTGGTACTTCTTGGCCTCTACCTATCTGTTGCTAAAGCACTCTTCAGCAGACTAACTATTTATCTTCCTATAACCATATCCTTCTGCAATATAAATAAAGACAAATGTAGAAAATTGTATGCACATCTTAAAACTGTTACCTCCCCTGGGAAATTTTTTAAGTTGCAGCTATTCATACATACATGTGAAACTTTAAATGACTCATTTCATTTTATATATATATACACACTTTTAAATATACATCCATATTAAAAAAAAAAAAAAAACAAACACTACACTAACCACCCAGTTAGATACTTCTGCTACACAAAAGTCTGAACTGCTACTCTGAGATGTGAAAAGGTAGAGAATGACAGCAGAGAGATAATGATCCTGTGGTCTTAATTCATCTCGAGTCCCAGACATTCCCTCTCCTTTATCATTATAAGAAAAATACTACAGCATTACCACCATATATTGTGCCTATGTATTGTTGATATTTCTAAAATTACATAAGAACCTTGTGATGGATTCTTCACTACCCATAATAGCCTCAGCCTTCCAGTCTCAAGACCCTGTGACTAATACTTCTTCCTCTACAAACCTAATAACCTCCCATCATATTTACACCCTTCTTTCTCAGATTTTTTGCCTCAGCTAGAAAAGTCCTTGGCTTGAAAAGCTATTGGAAAGATAAGATGTGGTAACCACTTACATTCTGCAACCTTAGAGAAACAGGCTTAAAAATGAAACAAGGCAGTTTATATGTATAAGTTCACATTTGGAAGCCAGTATAAGCTCCAGAAGCCTCTGTATTTTCATTTTCCACACAGAGACTTTGCATGCCTCTAACTTCTAAACAGTTAGAATAGCATGGTTCAGTTGGAAAGGACCTACAATAATCATCTAGTCCAGCTGCCTGACCACTTCAGAGCTGCCTAAAAGTTAGTGTGTTATTAAGGGCATTGTCCAAATGCCTCTCAAACAGTAACAGGCTTGGGGGCATCGATCACTTCTCTAGGAAGCTTGTTTGACCACTCCCTTGGTAAAGGACTGCTTCCTAATGCCCAGTCTGGACCTCCTCTGGTGCATCTTTGAGCCATTCCCATATATGCTGTCATATAGCAGCAAGAAGAGCTCAGCACCTCCCTCTCCACTCCCCCTCCTCACGAAGCTGCAGAAAGCACCGAGGTCGCCCCTCAGACTCCTCCTCTTCAAACTAGACAAGCTCAAAGCCCATAGCAGTTCCTCACAGGACATGCCTTCCAGCCCTTTCACCACCTTTGCTGCCCTTCTCTAGACACCTTCAAGGACCTTCACAGCCTTCTTAAACCGTGGAGGCCAGAACCACACGCCATACTCCAGGTGAGGCCACAGCAACGCTGAATGCAATGGGGCAACTGCCTCTTCTTCCATCTGGCTGTACTGTGCCTGATGCACCCCAGGATGGGGTTTGCCCTCTCGGCTGCCAGGGCATGCTGCTGGCTCCTGTGGAACCAGCATCTCAGATCTCTTTCTGTAGAGCTACTCTCCAGCCACTCCTCTCCAAATCTGTACCTGTGCCCAGCATTACTCTATCTCAGGTATCCCATCTGGCATTTGGTCATCTTAACTTTTCAAATATTAAATAGGATATTGATGATTGCTCAACGCTCCAAATCTACCTAGATCCCACTGCAAGGCCTCTTGTCTCTCAAAAGAGTCAACAGAACCTCCCAGCTTGGTATCATCACCAGATTTGTTAATGGTATGTTCAGCTCCTGAATCCTGAACAGAACTGGTGCCAAAACTGAAATCTGAAGTGACTGCTGACCAGTCATCGGCCAGATGTAGTCCCATTCACTGCCACCCTCTGGGCCCTGTCCTTCAGCCAGTTCTTCACCCAGAACACCATTATTAGGTCACAGTTATTCAGAACAAAACCAGAATTGCTACCCTGTGCCTGCCTTTGCTCTAGGCAGCTTTAGCTGCGAGTTAAATATACTGAAGTGAGATACTATGCTGAATTTATTTTTTAAATGTCACATTTAGAGATCTAATTATAGAAGTCTGTAATATGGGTAATCCACTACAAGCAGAATGAAGAAAAAAAGTCAGTTTTATTTCTAACTGAACTTACTAACTCAAAAACATTTTTGTTCTTCACAGAGCAGAAACAAATTTCATTTGGTTGCTTGCAGCCATTGAAAGTGAGTAATGAAGAACAATAAATTGTGCCAGTTGTGATATTTCAACTACAGTTGTTAAAAGGCATAATGAATTTCTTTAAAGTTGCTTTCTAGTCTAAACAAGTTGAAAAATAGACTACTAAACTTTATGCATTATATACAATTGATGTAAGATGGGAACAGAAGATGTATTGAGTGAAAAAGCTAATTCTTCCTACTTTAATTGTGAGTAGAGGCTATTTTGCTGATAAAGGTAATTTGGATAGTCATAATCTACATTCAAATTTTCCATTTCAACGAAAATAAGTACGTGTGAGCAATGAACAAGCAAGATATATAATTACTGTCAGCTTTCAGACTTCATGTATTTTATAAAAAAAATACTTCTACTGCAGTTTCTGATAGTAAAATTTTTTTATGGTTTTAAAAAAGATAGTTCTTTTATGAAAATTCAAAAGAAAGAAGAATTATATTTAATAAGTTTCCCAATACTTTCAATAAATCTATATATAAAGTTGTGGTGAAGCAATCTTCTGATTAAAGACTAAAATACACTATACAGATCCATTCCAAAGTAGCATGCAGCCAAAAATAGCTATTTTGTACATAAAAAGGATTTATAGCTATTTATAATTTTAATAAATACACTTGTTGGATATACTTGTTTGAATGACCACATTTAGTCACTTTAAACAGATACATAAAAAATATTTATTGTTAATGTTTAACGTCAGTTTCTCCCACTGTGTTACTGATTTCAAAATGAAACTTGTATGTGACTACAGAATCACCAACTAAAGCCACAGTTAAGGACAGAAATAGCCAGGACTAGATGAGGACTCAAGTGCTGTCCTGACTGGGGGATACGGTCAGAACGAGTGCCTATGCAAGTTTACATACAAACAAGGGGGAATCACAATGGAAGAGTGAAATTCTGCATGAACTGCCAAATTACAGTGGTACAGCATGGTGCCACTGCATCCATCTGTGTAATTTATTATTTCAGGATGTTAGTCTTTTGGTGTTGACCTTTAAAGATTCTTATTGACTCTAGCAATCTTTTCTGATGTTTGACCTTAGACCTAGTTTTGACACTTTTGAAAGTTATTTAAAGTTTATTTTTTACTCATATTTCACACAATGGACACTTAATTTTTAACTCATTTTATCAATGATTTATACTACTTGCATTGTAAATATAAAAAGCACTAATTGTTGAAAATAATCTGGAATGCAGTTAGGCTAAGAATCTGTGATAAATAGGGTTTTTAGTTCAATGAAAGGAAGACAAGTGTCTGTTTCTCACAAAGCGCCACACAATTAATGAAAAGTATCCACTAGCTATAAGAGTAACTTTGCCAGTATCAATCCAAAATGAACAGTAAAATAACAACCCAATCTTTGTCACAGGGGCTCATCTGTACTGCCATTTACATGCAGAATGATGTCTGTGCATGTATGAAAACATGCTACAGAAATATGCTAACGCTCCCGTTTTCCACAGAATCATAGAACTGTTTAGGTTGGAAAAGACCTTTAAGATCAAGTCCAACCATTAACCTGACTCTACCAAGTCCACTGCTAAACCATGTTCCTAAGCACCACATCTACACAACTTTTAAATACCTTCAGGGATGGTGACTCCACCACTTCCACAGGCAGCCTGTTCCAGGGCTTGATAATCCTGTAAGTGAAGAAGTTTTTCCTAATACCCAACATAAACTTCCCGTGGCAAAACTTGAGGCTACTTCCTCTCCTCCTATCACTTGTTACTTGGGAGAAGAGACCACCACTCACCTCACTACAACTACAACATCCTTGTATCTAGTACTAGTTTCCAACTACAAAACTTTAGTACTGTTTTCTTAACCGTGCAAAGCAACCAACCAACTGGACAGTACATTACTTAACGCAGTACTATAGTAAGCATTTCCTTCTGAGCTGAACTTAAAACTTTATTACTGTTTTCTTAACCGTGTAAAGCAACCAACTGGACAGTACATTACTTAACGCAGTACTACAGTAAACATTTCCTTCTGAGCTGAACTTTCTAAAAGTGTGGGTAGCTATTAAAAAAGACAGTGTTGTCAAACAAATACATTACATAATCTAGAAGAACACTGCTTACTAAAAAAAGTGTTACCCACAAGGGTTGTCCCCGCAAGCTTGCACTCCTGAGACTAGAACTTCCTGAAAAAAACAGTGACCACTTAAGGTTCACCTCCAAGTTAGCAGAAATATTTTATAAAGCTGGTTTTCAAAGTATTGCCTGCAAACTTCCAGATGTCGTTAGGGAACAAGCATCCCTTTGATCACATCAGCCCCCATATGGATGCAGTAATCGATGCCTGTCTGCCATCATTTTGCAGCACATTTTGCTCCAGTCAGACAGCTGATGAACATGGAGCAGTTCACGCAGCTTCCTTCGTTCGGCCAAGGACTCCAGAACACAGATATCTACCACCAGCTTGCACGTGCTAATCGTTCAGTTAGCACAGTAATAAAACACTGAAATATTTGCTGCTACCTCTATATTCTTTAAACACCGCCATTTGCTTAGAATTATAGCTGCCACACACCAAGCCTTGCTGTACCAAAGGAGGGACTTTGTCATCAGTAAATGACTGCTTTGAGTACTCTACCTACTAAAAGCAAATTTTGCATTTAATTCTCTCTCTTCTTGATTATTTTCTATATTTTTAAAGCCAGTGTGTTTATGGGAGACAAAGGTCAAGAGTGTGGAGTAAAATCTCAACATCAGATGTTAGCAGATGCAGATTAAGGCTTACAACCTCCCAGTCTGAATTAATGACTTTGAACATAAGTATTTATCTCAAGACCACAACTTAGCAATAAGTTATTCTTAGTTATGTGTATTAATTTTTATTAATATACATTAATAACAAAAGAAGAACCTGATGAATAAAAAAGTCATTCTAAGAGATCATAAAATGTACATGTGAAGACAAGATCTCATTATGGTACACAGTTTTGCTTCAAGTAATAGCAGCGATCTGAGTAAAAGATTTACATGACTATTTTCCTTTGTTCCAGAATTAGTTTGCTTTTTATAACTGGCTAAAATCATTCTCTGTAAGAATTACATTTAAAAAAAATAAATTGAAAAGTCACATACAAAATTAAAAGATGACTGGCAGAAAACCGGGAATATCATCAACTTACATTCTCCTCATGGTCTCCAGTTTAAAAATAATGGTCTATTTGAATTTAGCTCACTGAATGTACAGCTAGTAGCTACAACTGAGAAATATTTTCTTCATATACAAAAGATAGAGATACTCCAATACTAAAAAGCCCAAGATGCCAATTCCAGAGGGAAGGAGGGCCTAGTTGTCTTATGGAATCAAATGCAATTAAAAATTCTGTAGTATCCAATGCAAAATGGAGGAAACTATGAGGAAAGCCAGTTAGCTGCAATCAAGGAAGATCTACCATACTAGCTAAAAGTTAAAGCACATCCTCTGTTTCCGGGTGGAACTCAGACTTAATATTCAAAGCACAACAAGCGACAGCGAGCAATAGTTCAATGAGACACTTCTGCTCCCAGGGAATGTCCATTGGATTTCTGTAACCTGTTCTTCTGAATCATAACTGTGTGCACTGATAACAGAACTTATGCCTAACACTTCAAAATTCCCTGTCCCATTAACTTTTTATTTTTTAATTTTTTTTTTTAAATTTGCCATGACAATAGTAAGTTTTGAAGTTAAAGTGCTACAGAGGTCAGGAATTCACAGATTATTTCACAGTCAGTCTCAACTGACTCTCTGACTCAATTGAACTCTGTAACAGCATACAAATATAATCTCCATTGTAAAACAAAAATATGATTTAAAGGATATATTAAACTATAATGCCCATTGAGTAGTACTTAAGAGTGGATTCAACTATAATACAGTAATTACATCCATAACATCAGATGAAAAATAACTACTGGTGAACTAAATATGATGGTTTTTATAAGATGAAAAAGTTTTATGGCACAAATTAATTAAAACAATTATTGAATGCTTACATGATTTTTAATCACTTCAGCACCAAGCTGACATATAAAAATGGACTGATGGAGAGGGTCTTTATTACAACAGCAGCAGTAAGGTCTAAATAAATTCTATGTCCATTTCCACTTCAAAATGCTTCCTCATGGTTAGAGAATACCAGTCTTTTCAACTATGGCAATTAAAGCTCTTTCTTCCAGATACTTCAAAACAATTCTAGTTCAAAATTATAGTTGTCAGTAAAATGTTCTACAATATAATTAGAGGAATATAATTTTGCACATATAATTAAATATTGTTTAACCATACTTTAAAAAACTCATTAGCATGATTGACTATGTAACAAAGATTGATCAAATGTCAACTATTATCACAGTTTCATCAGTTGACTTTTTTTTTTCCTGGAACCGCCTTCTTTTAAGTTAGAATGAATGGCACATGATTTTAACATCTTTTATCAATGTTCACAGAAACCCAAGATCATTTTTATCTACAAATGCTTGGCTTTCTCCAAATGGCTACCTCAAACCAATTACCAGATGTCTTACAGTAAACTGAAGAAGCCGAGACTCTCCCAAGCAAGAAACCAGCCAAATACTAAACACCTCTAAGTTCTGAAATGCAAAACCTGAACTAATTTTGGCATTCCTACACCACGTCTCTGCTTTCAAACCTAAATGAAGCAAAAGTGGAAGACAGCATGTCATGTGAGTGTGACCTTTCACCAACTGTGAGAGATGATTCATGATGTAGAGCAGAAAAGTTCTGCAGGCTTTACAGGAAACAAAAGATAAGTGTTTGTAAGACTCCTTATATTATTGAGCTATCTATTGATCCTTCCTCTCAGTATTTTTGTACAGAACAATCTGAATGATAATGACAAAGAGATAAATGAGATTGGATAATGTTTTCTCTTCAAGTTTTGTTTTGTCTAGAAGAACATTCTCTTTACAAATTCAAATTCATAAACAAAATTCATCACTATTATTTTCTGGACTTTAAGTAGACTGAGATTATGATTAAATTAACAGAGTAGTTTGGCTCTTTGAGGTCTACTGCAACGTCCTGCAGCATTTGCACAAGGACAGTTACTCTGAGAGGAGCTGATCCATGACGCTGGGTTAATGAAGGTTGTTTGAATCACTAACATAATGTATTAGCACTCTCCAAAGGCTGAGCATCACTTCTCATACACTAGTAATCCATTACCATTAGCCAACAAGCTGTACAAGCCTCATCTGATTACACGGCTGCTTACTATGCTAAGATTCCCCTCACCATGCAGTTATCCAGCATCCAGAGTATAATGTGACACAGTAACAACAGTAATATTATTCCTTTCCACAATAATCTTAATTAGCACTTAGGATGTGTACAATAAATATAGATCATGAGGGTTTTTTTTAAAAAACAAAGTTACTTAATTTGTATCAGCCATACATTTCCCTTTAGTTACAGTATAGTAGGCTCAATATAAAGACAAATAGACAAAAGCAAAAAGAAACTCAGAAATACACACAATAACCTATAATTTAATTAAACTATATTGTGATTCCATCAAAAAGGCAACCAGGTCAGGATCCCTGACCCAGGGCATCCAAAAGTCTATGAAATGACAGGAGCACACACCCACCATAGAAAAACATGTATCTTTCACTATCCCAAACTTTTAACTTGAGCACTGTATTATAAGGGTTGTAACCAGCAGTACAGAGTCCAAATGAAAGCTAATTACTAATGGCATCCCTCCAGGGCCAGTACTGGGGCCAATACTATGCAGCATCTTATTTAACAGTTAAAAATGGCAGGTAGTGGACTCCGTGTTTGTGGATGATCCCAGACTGGGAGGAGTGGCTGACGTGGAAAGTCGGCACTACTATTTGGAGAGACCTTGGCAGGTCTCTTAAATAAATAGCTGATAGGAACCTCCTGAAGGTCAGAAGAGGCAAACGTCCTGTATCTGGGATGGAATAGTCTCATTCAACAGCACTGACTGGGCACCAACTGGCTGGAAGACAACTCTGCCAAGAAAGACTTGGGGGTTATTGCAGACAACAGGCTGTACCCCAACGAGCAACGTGTCCCTGTAAAAGTGAAGGACAACCGTTTATTTGGCTTTCCAAGCAAGAGAGAAGCCAACAGGTGACAAAGTGATTCTTCCTTTGGAATCACCACTTCTGAAAACATGTCTGTGGCATTCTGTCCAGTTGTGGAACACTGGCATACCAGAACAAGTCCAGTGGAGGACAACAAAGGTAGTTAGGAAGGTGGAGCCCTTTATACATGAAAGGAGGCTGACAGAACTGATTTTGTTCAGCCTTAAAGTCTATGAGCACTTCCAACTACCTAATGAGATGTTGTAGGGAAGATGGAGCCACATTCTCCTCAGAGATATACAGAGGTAAAAGGCAGCCAAAAAAGCATCAGTTCCATAAACAGAAGTCCTAATTATTTATTAAAATAAATTAATTAAATA
>NW_008629228.1:0-16249 GCF_000691845.1 Merops nubicus
CGCCAAGTCCTGCCTCTGATTTGGCCGCCAGGAATCTGAGGAAGTTTTGGCCGCGTCTGCCGCTGTCAGCGTGTGAGCGGTTTTCCCTTACAGGGGACTCAAGTCGGACTTGAAGGAAACGGTATTTCCCAGCCGAGGCTGACTGCCGGCTCTTTGCTTTTGTTTCGTGACAGTTATGTTAACGCCGCCAGGTGGGGATAAGATCCCTTTAAGGTGTATACTGGATTCTCCTTCCTGGTTCCTGGCGGGCTGGGCTCCTGGAGCAGCACTCTCACACAGCGCTGGTGGGTTGCTGCGCTCCGGGGAGCTGCCCGTGGCTTGGGCCTGGCCCAGAGACCCTGCTCCAGTGGGCGTTTGCCCCCAGCCTCTTGAAGGTAGTGCCTGAATCAGCAGTGTAGATCACAGAATCACAGAACCCCAGCACCCGAGGGTTTGGCAGGGATGTCTGGACACCATCTCGTCCAACCCCTCTGCTAAAGCAGGGTCACCTACAGCAGGTTACCCAGGATCGTGTCCAGGTGGGTTTTGAAAGTCTCCAGAGAAGGAGGCTTCACAACCTCTCTGGACAGCCTGTTCCAGAGCTCTGGCACCCTTAAGCAAATTAAATTTGATTGGTGGCTGGAGTAGGCAAACAAATAAGATAAATTTCTGCGTTTACCTTTTATTAATCACTGGGCTGAATACCTTTCAAGACAGGGCAGTGCTGTCTTCATCATGGATGGAGCACTGAGGTGGTGGTTTTAGTAAGCTACACTTCCCTGAAGTCACTTCAGAAGCATGTGGCAAGTCTCTGCTAAGTTTATAGTGTTTCTTTGAACCTTGGGGAGCTCGGTGCCAGGAAGCAAAGGAGTAATTTCCCTTCCAGCTGCTCTTGTCCTACTGCAGATGCTGTGACTTCGAGGGCATGGACTTACTGTGTTGTCATAGGTAGCACTTGAATAACCTGGATAGGGCAGCTCAGAGAGACTGATTATTTCAGATGCACCTGGCTTCATACAAATACATTTTTATTGGCTGATCATGTAGAAATTCATGTATTTTCATCTGGAGTCCTTCTATATCTCTTTAACTGAAGCCATATCCTAAATAGCAAGAAAGGGTTTTTTTTTTTACCACATGAGGAAAGCATTTCCAGTGATTTCTGAATTATCTCTAGATATATTTCTTTTTTAATATCGGCTGACACAGAATGTCCTTTTCTATAGTATTCAGAACTGGATGTCCATCTGGTCAAAAAAGTACTCTGTCTCCTTCTCTTTCTATGATATAATTCTTACACGGTATTTGTCTGAGCAACATTCGCAGAGCCTCCTAGTACCAGGTCCTGTAGACCATTGAATGAGGTTATTTTTCAGTCTATTACATGTATATAGTATCATAGAACGATTTGGGTTGGAAGCGACCTGAAAGATCATCTAGTTCCAATCCCCTTGATCTGGGCAGGGACATATATCTGTGTATATCTTCTGTGTTTAGATAAAAATATCCAGCTTTTATAATGGGGAAAACAAATGGAGATAGAATGCTTAGCCTGATGTAATCTCAACTTATTTTTTTTCTCTTTGCTTTTGTTTCTTGAGTCTCTAGCAGAGAGGTATAAACATATCCTTTTCTGTTTGCTTCTCCTTGTTCCTCAAAGAGCCCTTTCAACCACAACATCCCCTCTGAGCTCCTCTGCTGGAGTGATTTGCATATGCTTATGGTTTTACCCCACTTTCCAAGAAACCCTTTGCTCTGTGGATTCTGGCACAGATGTTCATTTCTGTGTTAACATAAGACAGAAATATAACAGAAATTTGGATTGTAAAGCAACTGCCAACCAGACTATGGCCCCCCACACATCTAGTATCTCCTTAGGTTTTACTGGGAAAAGCTTCAGAGACTACAGTGTCTGCAGGGACGTGCAGTGGTGGATGCAGCCCCAGAGCTGCTCTGTGACTCGTGCTAGAGAAGGTTTAGTGCAGCACCTGGGGCTGCCGTGACCTTGCACACACAACGGGCGTTTGTGCCGTCCTCACCCCTGGGATTCGTACAGAGGCACACTGTGCTTGAGTGTCTGGCTCGTAGCGATGCTTTGGGCAGCCACTGGTAGTAGAAATTTGGGGAGCCTGGAGTGGGATATGGAGCACTTTGATGTGGAAATGGCAACCTGCCACCCATCGTGGGAGGGACCCTTCTCATGACGCTTATTAAACCACCATTCATTAATTTATTATGCTTTAGAAAATGGAAAAAAATGTTTCTTGCAAACATTTTTCCCCCAAATCTCCTTCTGTAAAAAACTGCTGGGAGACTGAGGACACTGCTGTAAAAGCTCAGCTGACTCCATTCGATAGTTTGGGGTCCAGGCACTTGCTTCCACTGTAGGAACAGAAGTTCCCTGTGTGGCTGGTGCCTTATTACCTTTCTTCCATTTAGAAGCTTAATTACAAGTGTACAGAAATCCATCTTTTCTAATCTACTCATCCTTGCCCTCAGTCACGTTGTTCTGAGCCATGCTGAACTACTCTGTTGCATTGTGAAGCAGCAGGGGAAGGGGAAGCTGGAGGTGGGAGGCAAGGCTTCATGAACAGACAAAACAGTGCTTTGTAATAAGAAGGAAATCAACAGATAATATGTTTTGCCCTTTGGCAATGCAACTTTTTGCAGTTAAAATATTGGGATGAAAAAGGCTATCAATTATTTAAGGACTAGGAAAGAAATACAGCCAAATAATTCATTCTACTGCAAAGCGTTATTTTAACTCAGGGTACTGTGAAATTTTTCAGGGATCCATTATTTCTTGTCATTTTTCAGTGGCAGATTTTTCTTAAGTTTGAAGCTGTAACAATGTTTGTGTTCTGTTTTTTTTTTCTTTTTGCAGGTAAGTCTGGATCAGTCTCTTTGAACTGTGCAGTTTGGGAATGTAACTGAACAAAGTAAGTCTTCAAGCTGTCCTAGCCTGTTAACAAGGTCAGAGTGTTGTCTTTCTTTTTGAGCTCTAGTACTTGAAATTACAATGAAAATGGAATGGATAATGTAAATGCAGATTGATATGGCTATGCAGACACAATGTGGTCTTCCTGTTTGTGTCAGGTGGGAATGCAGAGAAGAAATGTCTGTTATTCAGAATTATTATGCAGGCTACTGCATCACCAGTTCATGCTGAAACCAGGACTGGGTGGAGATAATATGAAATATTCACTTTACTGATATTCTAAAGGGTAATGCAGCTTTTAGTAATTTTTTTTTTTTTTTTTTTTTTTTTTTTACTGATCATTTAAATGAGTTCTCTGGTTGTTAAGGATTACAGATAAAAACCTTCAGTGCCTCCTCTGGAGTAGGGCCAGGTTAACAGGTCGCACGCTGAGAAGCTTACTTTGTGGGTCGTTCAGAACTGGTTATCTTTTATGAATCGCCTGGCAGTAGGATCTTGCTATGAGTCAGTAAGATGCTGCTGTTGGATTGGCATGCTTGGCTTCTACCTGACCCTTGCTCTATGACAATTCCTGCTAGCAGTGAGAAACCTCTTAACCTTGCAAGCTTCCTTGCATCGGAATGGGCAGAATCCATTGGGATGGTGTCATGTTTATTGTGTCAGAGTTGAAAATTTTTTCCTTTGAAATTTTCTTCCTCTTTTTTCTTCTTCTATTATCTCCAGGAACAATTAAATTTACCTCTTGTTAACGCCTGTTGTTGGCTTTCTTTTGAAGTGTTGTTTGTGTAAGTCAAAGTGTGGCTTCCTTACTGTGATGGATTCTGTTGTTCTCATCTCCGATTCCTGTTCATGTGCCAGTAACAGAAACCTTTTTGCAGTATTTCTGTACACCCATGTTATGGTATCCATTCAGATTAGTGCTACTGTAAAGCTAATTGCAGGAGAGATACTAATGATCAATATATAGAAAATGGGACACAAGGCACATTCTCCAGTCATTTGTGAAGCCTAAAATCATTTACTTTCCAATCCCAATTTTTTCATCTTTCAGCTGGACACTTTAAAAGTTCACTGTCCTCACATTCATTGATTAGTTCTGCATCACTCTAGATTTTATGCATTTGGTTTTCTCATTTTGATTACTATTCAAATCAGCCAATAAAATTTTAAGTGAATGCTAAGAGATTCTTACATTTGTCCGTTTTCCTTTCCACTTCTTTTGGCTGATGTTAGGATGGTTTATATCAGCCGGGATAAGGGGTCATATGTTCTTTACAGCTCTATCGCCACCACCATTCTGAGGATGAAATAACTAGGGAGCATTTCCCCATACTGGAGAGTGTCTCAGTTCTGGAGTGAAGCTGAGGTTTGAGGTGGTAGCAAAATGTGTTACTAGATTGATATATGCTTTATTTCTGTCTGTATATGACCTATAGTTTTTTAGTAGCCGTTTTATCTTTTTATTCTGAAAGATGGCAGTGGTTTTGGTCATGCTCTCCTTTCTCTTTGGACAGCCTACACATAACATCCTCAATAAACGTTCACATCCACTTGCAAACACCTTCCAGCTACCAGTTTTATACCTTAGTTTGCATCCTGCACTTGGTATAGAGTAACTAATACACCACAGAAAGGTTACCTTTTAAGTTTGACCCTTTCAAAGCCTTTTGATTCCACCTTTCCATTTTTAACTTTTGAAATCACTTTGGTTTCCAAAACCTGAGTGAGCAGATTCTGTTCCTCTGCAGCAGTTGACCAGCCTCTCAGTGTGTGTACCATCAATTGTCATGACATGTGATCCTTCTGTGCCTTTTCATACATGATGTGCTGAGCTCATACCTCAGGTACCCAGCTGTACTCGCCCTCCACATTCCTTAGATGCCCTCATCAACCTTGGCCTGGGGAGCTGTGCACGAGAAGCAGTCTCCACACCCCTCACACAATTCCTTCATTGCCTCCAAGAGCAATGAGCATCACTTTGAACCAGGCATACTGCACACTATAAATGGAATAAATATACTGTAGTGTAACAAGGCTGTGTAGTATTTCTCATATTTTAAGGAACTCTGGAACTGTTAATGTGAGAGGGGTTGGACATGAAAATACCATCCATCACATCTCATTGCAATAAAAAGCAAGCTTGTATTTTGACGTTTCTGTTTGAAATGTACAAAAGTCTCTTTCGAGAGTTTTTAGATGTAAGGAGATAAATAATTATTAGATGTGAATACAAATACTGACAAATCAAAAAGGAAGCCTTAAAAATAAGCATCTGATATAGTCAGTTATAAGCAGCGTTTTGTAAAGAAACCCCAATTTAAAGAAATATTTAAAACAAACAAACAAAAAACCCAAACACACATAAACACCACACCCTTCTGCAGATTCACTGAAGTCAAAATTAGTATTCTGGTCATATGTTTCTTACACAGGCTGCAGGAACGATGCTGAGGGTTTTAGGAGATAAGTTAAAAATGAATGCTTCTGAAAATGCTGTCCATATACAGCCATTGTTTACCCCAGCGGACCTCAGAACTCAGCACTGTGGTAGATTTCATCAGGCTTTAGAATTTCGTTGTTTAAAATAGACCTCTTCTGTAAGCCTCATGTAACAAGTAGTATTCCTTTGTTGCCCTCAGGCTAATGATAATATACAAAGAAAAATATTATGGCTTGAAAGAAGATGAATCCTAAAACCCAGAAGACTAGGCTTGGCAGTTATCTTCAGTAATATCTCGCTTGTGTGGTGCCTGTAGAAAGTTGCGCTGTCGATTTGGACCTTGGTAGTCTGCGAAACAAGGAGCACTGGGAAATATGTGTATGTGGGAGTCCTTCCTATGAAAGACAATCATTATGGGAAGCATCTACTCCAGCTCAGCTGATGGGCTGTGCTCCGAGGATTGATTGTGGTTCTGCACTCTGAAATCTGTTGAGACAGCCTTTTGTTTCTGATTTATACCTTTATATTGGTGTTGAAATGCTCCTTGTCATTGTTTCAGCAGAGAAGATGAACAAGTCAGAAGCTATTGTTCTTGGAAAATGTAGGAGGGAGAGGCTTCTCATTAGACTTCTGATCAGGCGAGTTACTGGGATACCACCACTGGAAAAGCAACAAGGAAATTCAGCAGAGGGAAGGGGTGGAAAGCATCCCTACTTTGGAGATATCTGCAGTTGTAGTATGAAAACTGAGTACGTTTAATTCTTCTGTTTAATATCAATTTATTCATAAAGAGAATTCTGCTTGTTCGGGGCCTTTGCACAGTTCGTAGGGGAATGCAGTGCAGAGCTGTAACACATTTAAAAATACATGTTAAAACTTATTCTTAAAGGTCTTTGTTTGGGGTCCTGGGTTTAGTAGAGGAGCCTTGCAGGGTGCAGGGGGCAACTTCCATTTCAGTGTTGCCTATTTGGTTAGGCACAGCACAGTGCAAGAGATTTCGCTGAGTGTGATGTGACCTAAAAGGTGTTTGTGATGATTAATGGAGCTTGCCAGACAGTTCTGCAAAAGAAATGGCTAATATGGTTGAGACGGGAAGAAAATAAAGATAGTGACATTAAAAGCATACTTATTTTTCTTTAAACCTTGTCTTTCTGGAACTCAAATGGTATTTACTAGCCCAGATAAAGTGGCAATGGTAGTGTAGACATATTGCTGTTTACTTCACTTTTTTTCTTTTGTTTTAATTCTCCAGGTATCCATGAGCTAGGGAACTGATTGCACTTATGTTCGTGTATCAAGACTTGTCTGATTTTGAATGAAATTAAATATAACTTCTGTGTTTATTGATAACTTATTTGGTCAGGTTAAGTTATAGAGCCAGAATTTCATGCTTTTCCTACTGTAGATTTATATATTGGGCAGGCATGGGCTTGAAAGCATCAGTAGGATGCAAGATGCTGGAGAACGGAATTCTTTAAATCTCCTCTAAGCAGGCTCAGCAGTTTTGGTCCCTGAAATGGCAGTCAGCTCCCTGAAGCCTTTCTCGGTGAAAAATCATACTGATACCACTCTTGGGGGCATTGAATGAGCAGTAATGCAGCAGTGGAAATATTTTAGCCTGTAACCTTGAGCTGAAATATAAAGTAACCAACTTTGGTAAAAACCCAGAGGAAGCCTCAGGCTTTCTTTTTTTTTCTGGTGCAATTCAGAAGCTGAGGAAGAAGCTTATCTCCCCTGAAACAAAACTGCTATGTGGAACCAAATGACTTACTACCTGAAGTAGAGATGCTTAGTGCTTTGGAGCTAAATGTCTTAACTTTATTGTGAAACAGACTGTGGAGGAGAAAAGCAGGGCTTTTTAAAAATTGTGTTCTGGAGATTTGTTTTTGTCTTTTACTGTTTTATGTTATTTCTCAGTGTTCCGTTCCCATAACAATGTTTCAGAAAAAAAAATCCTGACAAAGGAATTCTCCCTGAGTTTCTTGTTTCTCTGTACTGCTGATGATTGAACCGATGACGGAAAGTGATTTATCATCAGGGGTCTGGATAGCCCACCCATTTCTGAAGCCTGAAGCATGATTCTGGTAATAAGAAGTGTCTAAAAGACAGAGCTTTTCTTAAAATTTCTGTTCAGTAGTTTATGTTAAAATTGAAACTTTATATTTGAACTCCATTGCACTGTGTGTTCTTCAAACATTTTCCTCCCTTAGGTGGAAGTTGAATGCTCAGTAGTCATTTATATATGGAGGAGTACATGGGCTTTTAAAATAATGTCTTATTAGCACACAGATGTATGTTAAGCTCCACATGATGAACACAGGCACAGCTCAGTTCTTGCCAAACCCAGAGGCAAATCTGGCACCTTCTGAAGCACTTTTTCTGGTGTTTGTAGGCATGTAAAATTGCAACTATCTGTGGCCTTCTCAAGCATAGTTTGTTTCACAGAACTTTAGTCCTATTCACAAAGGGACTAGAGTTACACCAAAGTTTCTGAGGACAAAAAGAATTCCTGTTTTGGGATAACATGTATCTAGTTCACAGCATCACTCCTGAGGAGAATGAAACTGGCACCTTGGGCTCCTGGTGCAACTTTTTCTCATGATATTAAGATGTAACAAGAGTGCAAACCTTGATATACATCTCATCTTGTGATTGTGCCTTACTCTTCTTTCTGATGGAGAATATAAATTCTCCTCAGTAATACGAAATCAGATAACCTCTGATTTTTTAGATTTGCTAATCCTGCTACCTCAGTTTTGTTTCAAGTGGGTTCCTGTATTTCAGATCTCTCAGCATCTCCTGTTCATTTTTACTGCCTGAAATTGTCAGTACTAAGAAAGGTGTATAATAGCATATTTAAGAAAATGTTTTCTGTGCTGCCGTCTCTTGTACACTGAAGCAAGGGGAACATCCGTACAGCCAAGAGATCTATCTGTGATGTTTGGAAACTATCAGATTACTGTCCATCTGCTTTCTAGTTCAGTCATAATGTTATTTCCTGTGAAAATGGAATACACGGAGTATAGCTACACGTTCTTTCATGTCACTCAAGCTGTTATGAGTGCCTGGTTCACCAGTACTTTGCTTTCAATAAATGCAATATTTTGCTTTTGAGACTACGTTTGACAATGAAAAGACAAACCCTCTACACCAAGCAGTGTGTGTCTCGTGGCTAGCAAGTGTGCCTGTGAGGCAGCCTGTCTGGGAAGCCTCAGACAACAGCTAAATTCTTCATGCACGTGAAACACCAGCTTCTTTTTCCTGCTTTGAACTTGCTCCCAGCTGACTTCAACCTCACAATTCAATCTAGTTAATTTTTTTTTTTTCTTAAGCAGAAAGGCCTTAAGAGAGGATGCATCTCTTCCACTCCATGGCCAGAGTGTGTTGTCTTTTTTGAACTCAAATGTCTCACCAGTAACTTGTTTCCTGCTGTAACCATCTCCCTCTTACCACAGCGTGCAGAGCTTTGTAGTTTTTCTTTTTATAGGTCTGTGCTATTTCATCTCTCCTTGTTTGTTAGAGCCATAAACAGTGCAGCAGGTGAATAAATAGCCCCTGTGATGCAATCATCATGACAAAACATGATTTCCTTTTTATGTATAGTTTTCCTATAGCTTCTGGATGTCTATCTCTGTATCTCTCAGACATAGTTGCCCCAAAGCAATTATTTTTTTGTTGTATTTGATCTGAGTTGAGAAGTGTCAGGTAGTCTCATACATTTATCTACATGCTTCAGGAAAGCTTATTTGTTCATATGTCTCTTAAATATAAGCACAGCCTATGGGAATATTAAACTTTGCCTCTCTGAGTTTACAGCTTGTTCATAATTTAGTCAAGACCAGGGAATGGCACTTGGCCTACCAGAAAGTTACTGGCACCTCTGAAGAGTTGAGGCCAGCTAACCCTTTGGGGGTAGAAAGTGGAATTTTCTTTTGAGTTAGTTAAGAATTAATTAATCAATGAGGGAATGGGAGTGTTGGAAGGTGAATTTACCACCAAGAAAAAAATGCATGGTTTAAAAGTGAGTCTGGGCAATCTCAGTGATTCCTTCTGTGCTGAGTTGATCATTGCTGGGTTACACAGTGGTTGGAAGTTTGCTGAATCCCTAAAGCCTGATGAGTTTCGTTTTAGAGTTGAGACAATTAATTATTTTTGGTTGTTTTACTTTTCCTATCACCTTTGTCTTCATAGACCTTTCTGATTCTGGTTTGAATCAGAATGTCTATTTTGAATTGAATGACTGTTTGGGGTTTTTTTAGAATGACCATTTCTTTGTTCAGGACAAATTCTAGGAAAATGGATAATGTTACACACTTCCCCCTTGCATAGTGAGCCTGAAAACCGGGCACCTAAGTGCTCCTGGGGGTCAACATCCCTTTGATTTTCTGTTGTCTTCTTGCAGGCGTCCACCCAGCTACAGTTCTTCTGTAAAATATGGTTGCTGACCACATTTTCACAATTTTATTTGGTGTTCACAGAGACCAGGCATCACTCTTTTCAGGCCCCCTTGTTGTCCACTAATTGGTATTGAAATCAGAGAGCACATTCAGATCTCCCCTGCGCTGCAGGGATGTGTGTTGTAATGTGGCATGGAACAGGTCTCTGTTTCCCTGGTCTCTGCTCAGGTGTCTGCAGGAGGCAGAGCATCCCCGCCGCACACGTCTGTACTTCAGAGCAGCCGGCACAGGCTGGGACCAGAGGAGGAGAGAGGAGTCAGCCCTTTGAAAGTGCTCTCAGAAAGCAAGTGCTCTCACTGAGCTGCCTTGTTGATGCTCTCCGTCAGCAAGCACAGGTTGCAGTGAATGTTTCGGGAGCTTTTCCTTAACTCAGACACAGGGTACTCTGGTATTCCAGCAGTGAAGTCCTGGGGGGCTAAGTGGGAGTCTTGCCTCTCTGTCAAAATCAGGGTCAGACCTGCACTTGCTTTTGGTGCTGCTTCATCCCATTGTTTTCAGTGTTGCTCTGTAAACCTCTTCAACTATTCCTCTCCCTCCTTGATATTTATGCCCTTTCAATATAAATGGACAGCTAACACTTTTTCCTGAGTCAAGTTATAAATATTTATTTTTTTTTAATCTACATGGGGTGTGAGCCCAGAGTGTGAATTGCTGTGATCTGCTAAGCTCCAGAGGGCATATCTTTAATATCTTCTGCATAGCTCAATTTACAGCTCGAATTTTTGAGAAGAGAAAGGGAGACAGTCAAAATTCACCACTGAGTAGCTTTGAAACCATTTTCTTACTAAGGAAGTCTAATAGAAAATGGCACAAGAGAACTGAGTGCTTCCACACATAAGACAAGCGAGGTAACTTCCTCGGCAGGCTGCTTGTCAAGCAGCCCATTGCATCTTCATTTCCTAGATGTTCTGTTCAGAGCTATGATAAAAGGGACACACCTGCTAACATAACAGGCTGCCTTCAAATGTGAGATAGACCTGACAAATGCTGCTTCAAAACACAGTGTTTTCTCCTATTAATAGGTAACCTTTCCTCAGCTCTTAATACATGTCATCTGACATGATATTGGCTAAACCTGTTATTTCAGAGAGTAGTGATTCCATATAAGATTTGGTACCTTCATAAAAGTAGTGGTGGTTTGGATTCTCCAACAAAATTGAATCACCAGGGACTTGCAGTAGATCTGGAAGCAAAACAAAGGTGATTGTTCTCAAGGTACTTTTGTAGTAGTGATTTTGATACCAGTTTAAAATTAAGAATCAATATATTTTGTGAGATGTGCTGAACTAATTGATTCTCAGATGCTCAGTGTTTTATCCTCTCAGTACTATCCCCAGAACCAGTATGTCCAGAATACCAATCTTACTGGCCAGACTGGGCTTCCCAAATACCTTCCACTGAGGCAGGACCTCCTGTGATAACAATTCCACAGTTTCTAACAGTCTTTGTACTTCTGCCATAAATTGGACAAGCTTTAATCAAATGCAGAGTGCTCTGAACAACAAACTGTCAGCTCTGAGGAACGATACAGCTAAATCTACCTGTAGACAATTTTGAATCTTCTAATTTGTTTCTTTTGCATTAAGATTCGCTCTAGATGTTTGAATTGTAAACTTGCACAATTTAAGTAACATGGGTTGGGTGAGGAAAGAACTATTTTCACTCATAAACCTGTCTTTGATTTTGTCCACTAGACAGGGAGTGCTATGCCTTATACATTGCTGTGAAATCCTTTATTTCACGGGCTAGTTTCTCACAGCATTTTCTATAATGAGAATGTTGAAGTTACATCTGTTTTCAAGCTATTGATTGAATACAAGTGTTGAATATATAATTTGAACACATACTTTAAATATTAAGTTAAATAGCTGACTGGGTGATTGATAGCAGAGTGCTTTCACAGCTCATTAGTAATGTAACTCTATTCTATCTTTTGACATAAGCAACTGTAGATACTAAATGAGTCAATAAAGTAGGCTGTAAAGGAGGTTTTTCAATGGGTTTCTCAAGTGCCAAGGCTTTCTAAATGATGTAAGGAGAATTAGATATGAATCTAAAAGAGGCAGAGACTCCCATGCAAAACCATATTAATGCATTGGGATACCTGTGTCTTTGAAAGCATCCTTGTGCCACAATATTGCATTTTTACTAAATTTTTAGGGCAAGTGAGAACTTTCACTTCAGACCCCAGTTCTGCTACTCTTGATGGTGAACTTACAGACATGACATTGATTCTCTTCAACCCTTTGGATGAGGTAAGTTTGAATACAAGGCTGTACCCTGTGTAGACAATCCTCCCAGGAATGGAGGAGACCTTGGAAAGTAACTGGAGAGACAAGTGAACATCCTGCCCCTTGTGCCTCCAGGATGTGCCCAGCAAGGGTGGTGGTGGTGGGAAGGAGTTCGTTCCTGCCCTACCACCACATGTGGCTAAGCTGTAGTTACCTCTCACTTGAGGGCTGGAAGTTGTCATGGTGTAGCCAGAGCCCACAGGTTCGCTGACACCTCCCAGTGGCTGCAGATATAAGGATGGCAGAAGAGTAGCTTCACAGAACTGATAACCAGCACTACAGCCATGACTGAGAAAAACAGTTAGACATGGCCAATGACCGGAATGAACTTGTGTCTTCGTGCAATAGATAACAGCCCCTTTGGATCATAAAATATTTTTTGCTGGAAATTGATACATAGGATGGCAGAGTTTGCAAGATACTTTGTCTTCAAATATAGTTCTCCTTTTTCCTTTTGAACATAACTTTGCCTTGAGTGGGTATTTTAGAGTGGGTATTTAGAATTCTGATAGTAAAGGCAACTGGTCTTCAAATGCATCCACGCCGTTCTAAAAATTCAAGGCAAAAGCTGCAGGTCAGGCATTGTGGCCTGGCTCTAAGTCATACTGGGGATGAGAAAGTGGCAGTGGCCCCACAGCTCTCGGCGGGCGCGCAGCGTCAGGGCTCACGCAGCCCCCACACCTTCCAGAGGCAGCCATGTGCAAGACTGAACCCCAGGGCTCTTCAGCTGCTTAAATAAGACCAGGCAGGTGAGACCTTCACGTCAGTAAGCTAAAGTTGAAAATAGATCTTAATTTTTTGGCAAGTCTGTATGTTGTGCTAAGATAGTCATAGCATAATGACTATCTTAAACTGATAAACTGGAAGTAAAATGTATAAAAGGCAAGATGTTTCCTTTCTTGGCTGTCACACACTGCTTGTGGAGGCAGGGCTGGTTCAATTCAGTGGTGTCTCCTTGTGTTTGAGCAGACCCCTGGTTCACTGATGCTCTTCCCTAGGAAATTCCTGTTGTTTATGCACTATAGTTATGAAAGCATCTTTTAAATTTTTTTTAAAAGCTGAAAAAAATTGGTATACCCAAAAAAAACCCCAAAGCAGTTGCATGTCTTCTGTCTTGTTATGCTAGTCCAGCTCTTTCAGTGAAGGGGATCCTTTTCACAGGTTTTTGCACACATTAATTAACGCTTTTGAGGGTTGTTCATGGTCAGGACAGAGCTTTGTGCATGGAACACTTGACACGGTTTTACTTGTCTCAAGCAGGTGACTGCCTGCTCAGATCCTGGAGGATGCTCCAGGTTTTCTTGCTGCCATATCCTGCCATTAAGCTTTGTTCTCTGTAGTGATGATTACTTCAAGGAAAAAAAATTCAAAATAAAATTTCACCCAAATTTTGGAAACTTGCTTTATTTTTTCCCTGCCCTGCTAGCACCCCATGGGTATTTTGCTTATACCATTAGCATCCTCTACCTCCTTTTTTGCAGAAGAGCAAAGGTAATTGCAGCGTTCGTAACGTTGGGTATCTGGATTGCTCTCCATTGTGACTCAGCTGAGGGACCTGAGGCTTCTCTGAAGCCCTGTCAGTATGATGGAGCCAGTTCCACTAAAGCTTCAGGAAGGAAATGAGAATCTGTAGGCAGTGCCTTTGCAAACAGCACATACCCTGACAGCTGGGCAAGCCTGTGGTGGCTCTGTGGCTTAACCCCAATTTCATGCCTCAGCTGAAATGACAGGTTTTTACACACAGAGGCCTTTGTGTCACCTTTACACATTAATTCATTTTAGTGCAAGAGGTTCGGCTGCTTTCTATGCCTGTTGGCATGCTGTCCATATTGTTTGTTCTCCTTGCTAAATCCATGAGAGCAGAATGGCTTGGTATGGTTGGGAGGATACAAAAAAAAAGGTTCGGGAGCGTCATTTTCTGCTGCTGGCTCTACCAGGAGAGGCTCAGTGACCTTAGTCAGGTTGCTTCATCACACCATTCATCCCATTCCCCAGCTGTTAACCTGGGGCCAGGACTTACCTGCACCCCTGGAAATAGTTTATGAAGCACGTCACTGAGCATTAGGTGATGTTGCTCCTGTCGCCTCTCAGCTTTTTCTTCCACAGGAGCTCTTGGTGCTGGTTTGCATATGGAACCACGTACTTCTGTTTCTAAGTCAGCTTTAAACAGATTCTTTAGAAAAAAAAGGACCATGCAGTAATTAGTTTAGTACAGATATTAACTGTTCCTTTGGAATTAAATGCATGCCTCGTAATCGCTTTAGAGATTGCTGCTATCACTGAACCATAATCAAGGTGTAATTTTTTCAGTGACACAAGCTGGATTTTCTCCTCAGCATTCACCTGAAAATTAACTGTCTACCTGAGATATCTTAATAGTTTATCATTTATTTAAAGGGAGAAGGTCCCACATTGCTTCTGAAATGAGAACTGTACAAATAAAGAATTATAGTGTGAGGTGCTAGCAGACCTCAGGGGCTGGGAAAACTGAAACATGCTTTGCTCTGGGGTGTAAACAGTGGCGAACAGAAACGTGGCAGTTGTTTGTCTGAGGAGTGGAATTCAGCGTTCATACTGCTGATTGTTCCTGGATTACATCACTGAACACTGTTGATGGTGTCTGTATTAAGAATATGGTTAGTAGTCTGAAGAAAAAATAAGTTGACACTCTCTCTTTTAAGGATATGACCAGGACACTTTGGGAAAAAAAAAAAAAAAAAAAACAAAAAAAACAAACAACCAGGAGTGTGGCAAAGTTTATCAGAGAAACACTGAAACATGAAAATACTGCCCTGGACACCTAACCCGTTCTCACTGTACTGTGTCATTACCCAGCAGATAAAGCAGGAAAATGACAACTCTCTTTTTTGCAGATTTAATTCCCATTTGCATTAAATTCCCACTGCATCCTTTTGTATGGCTGTGTTAGAAAAGAAATTGTATTATTGGATGTGAATTTTATTCACTGAATAAATTGGCTTGGAATTTAACATTATTAGCATTTGAGAAAATACTGAGAGCATTAAAGGAAATATTGAAAGAGCTGTAGCTGACACATTTGCCTTAAGTTTAACAGAGCTGTATTTAAAAAAGATGCTCATGCAAAGATACTGAGGCATAATGAAGCCTCCTACACACACCACAGAATGAAATATTTATACCATAATCATACTATTAATAAAATGATGGATCAGCCAGTGTCTGCTGCAACAAAACTCAACTGAGAGACTGGTTACTGTCTGGAGGAGCGAAGCCGTGTAAGAGCTGAGGAGCAGAAGCATATGGACTAGCCTGGGAATCCCGGGCCTGAATTAGCCATGGAAGTATGTAGTACTGCTTCAGTCTCATGGCACAGCTGACACTGTCCCCTTCTTTATTCTTTGTGTGAAGAAGCTGGGGAGCAGAGACTGGGGAGCAGAGGGTCTGCAGCTCTGCTTGTACCACTGTCATCCCTGAGCAGACACCCACGAGTGCTGAAGGGGGTTTCTGCAGTCATCTGCCTTGGTTTTTGTTGTTGGCAGATGTAATTCTGAGGCCATCAGGAACAGTTGGACTTGATCAGAGCAGGGCAATCTCAGGAGCTTTGCTGTTGGTTGCTACCCTAATCACAATGCTGCTGTGATGCTGAACGGGTCATCTTTGGATTTGGCCCAGTTTCCAAGGTTTAAAGAAAAGGTAAGATAAGAAGAGCTTTGTGTACAGGAGGAATGACAGATGGAAATGAAGAAAGGTGTGTCTGGACTGTGGATGGACACGGTGGGGTCAAACCACAGATGTACCTTTTAGGGTAACTGTACAGGAAAATTGAACTGACAAATAGATACTGTCTTGGTGCTGTCCTGATCCGTTTCCCAATTCCAAGATGCTCATGTGAGTGAGCTTAGAGAGCTCTCTTTGTTTGTTGGCAGTGGAAGGGTGATGTTTCTCACAAACATGGTGTGGACACCGGCACAGGTCATTTCTCTAAGTGGTTCCTTGCCTTGCACCCAACATGTTACCTACCAGACCCATCTATGCCCAGTTCTGTACCAGTTCAAACTTTATCCAGCATCAGGGGACTGCATGTGAGCGTCTCTCAGAAAGGCTGCCTAGAGAAAAGCCATCTGTCATTTTGGGTTTTTTTTCCCCATGTCTTTCTACTCTT
>NW_008629228.1:16280-36724 GCF_000691845.1 Merops nubicus
CCCTCTACTTTTTCTAATGTCCTTCATGCACCTTAATTTTTACCTCACGCTGGGAAACCTAAGTGCAAAGCCGGTGCTAATTAAGCAGTTACTTAGGGCTGGTGTCCATGCATAATGAGCTCCTGCGAACGCTGGATTCCGCGTGCATATCATAGTGGCAAACAGAGCTGGATTTTGGGTTGCTCTGTGTCCCTCCCATGCACTGCCATGGCCTGCAAGTCCAGCTGGATCACTTGCCCCCTGGCGTTGCAGCACACTGCTGGCCAGGGACCCAGCTTTCCATCAGGTACCACAACCAGCAGTAACTGGGTGTTTTCCTCCCGGGACACTCCTGTCTTTCTCTGTTGACAGGATTGTTTTCCTTCACAGTGAGTTGCTGGGGCTCAAACAAGAACAACTGAAAATCACATTCAGAGTTTGTTACAAATATGATCTATCACTATGAGGAAGTAACTAGTGGGAAAGGTACAGCCTGCAGCTTCATTCTGACAGCTCACTCAAGCTAAATAAGTTTAGATTGGAGTATACTTGAGCAGGTTTGTCTTCTCTCTCTTCCTCTCTCCCCAAAACCACTGTTGTTGGTGGCTCAGGCTATCCAGAAAACAGCTGGGAAATACTTTGAGACTTAAAACCTGCTTTTTCTTTTTTTAAGGAAAAAAAAAAACAAAAAAACAAAAACCACAACCAAAACCAGATAAGATCTTTTAGTTACCTTCCATGAAGTAGGGAGCAGAGCAACCAATAACTCAGTAGCAAAAGCATCACAAGAGCAAGGTGGGGGCTGTGAAAATCCCTTCTCTCTTTTTTGGAGTGGAAGAGTGCCTGACCGGTCGGAGCTCTGGCCCTGAGCAAAGGTAGCTCCCTGCTGTGCACTGGCTACAGCAGAACTTGGCCTTTGCCTCTTGAATCCAAGCAGGGAAGGAGAATGCTTCAACCCATCAAGGAGCTTGGTTGCTCTGGAAATGCAGCCTTTTTTCAAAAAAGATCCATCTTTGTGGAACAAGTTTTCTGTGAAATGCAGGTTTTTTACAAGACAAATAAATTGTGTATTTGTTAATTGATTGTGTTGATGGCTTAGCTGAGAGTGGCAGCAAACCAGAACAGTGGTTCAAGTGCACTGGACTGTGAGAAATCCCCTTTCCAAACAGAAATAAAATTAATTTTGAATGGTTATTTGATATCTTGTATTGCTTTTAATAGGAGCAGAGGTTTTAAACTTGACCCAAATTAATCTTAAGTTACTTTTTTCTTTTTACCCTCTGTCCCATTCCGTTTCCATAAGGTAGTGTTTCTTTTGCTTTCTAAAATATTGTTTATTGTTGTAAATTGTAATACCTTATGTCTGCAGTGTCTGCACTGGTGGGTTCATTTCAATGGTAATTGGATTTGATACTTGTGTAAATTCCTATCCTCCCCTAAGGAGTGTTCAAGAAATTTGGTAAGGAGCTGTGAGATGCTCAAACGATGTTCAATAATGAAAAGCATAAGAATTATTTTTGAATGGGGATACCTGAGAAAAGCAGTAGATTTTGATAATATTAATTATATCAATAATGAATTAATACCTCTAAAATATTAATACATTGGAATAATCATACGGGCAACAGCTTTGTTCAGGCCTTTAGCAACCCCCTGCAGCACAGCAAAGCATTGCTGAGGTCAGTATGAGCACCCTTTATCAGCTTTCAGGAGATTCTGCTGTATACAGCAATCCGGGTCCATTCCGTAGTTCCAGGAGCGTTGGCTCGTATGCACACAGAAAGCCTTGGCACTCAACTCCTTGTGCCATCGTTTAAGTACTTAATGCCACTGGTCAAAAATATATTGGAAGATGTTGGCATGAAACATCAGCTACAGACAGAAGTACACAAATGGTTAAAAAGCTAACTGAAAAGAGGGAGGCAAGTTTCAGGCTTTCAGATAAGTATTATTAATGTAATATCATAATAATGACAATAGTAGTGCAAGTTTAGACTTACATATATATATGTATATACATAAAATCTTGCTTTCAAAGTCAGATTATCCCAAAAGGAGTTAAAAGAACAGTGAGCGTGGCAGGTGCCGTTGTGTACAGAAGTTGCAGCCATTGCAGAACACAAAATCAAAAGCTACCAGAACAAGCCAGATTTTCTAAAGGGTGGGGTTGGTTTTGTAGTTCTCTGCACATCTGAAACTGGCCACACATTTGGGGAGCTAAGTGAAGGTAAGTTGGAAGGACAGACAAGGACTTGCTAACACTCACTGTTAAGGTGCTCAAGTGAGAATAAAGTCCTTCAGAGAATCTCTTCCTAACTATCAAGTCCAAGGTCTTGAAAACCATTTTAGTTTTTCTGAGTGCTTGGAAAACTGCTTCCTGAGGCAGAGCAGAAAGTTGCACACAACCCTGGCCGTGGGCATACCACGCCCTTGACACCGTTTCCTGCCTTTCCTCATCTGGAAACAGCCCTGGGAACAGCAGCTGACCTACAGCAAGGGCAGTGCCTCCACCATCTGCACAGAGCCCCTAGGGCTGAGCAGCAGGAGGAAAGGCTTTAGTTTCTCACATGTCCCTCAAAATTCAGCACCAATTTCCCTCTGACAAGTCTCTGCTTACCATATTTAATAGTTTGTTAGGTTTCTGTGTTTACGTAAAATGTGTGTACAATGTGGGGTAACAAGACTCAAACATGTAGATAACCTTCTGTGACTGTGTTCCGCTTGATAGGGAGATACAGCACTCAGTTTTTTTCTAAATGAAACTGTTTTGCTTTAAGTTTTCTGAAGTTCCCGTTAATATCAAGCAAAGAATGTGTTTAGACTGTTTCCCCTGTGTTGTTAAACTCTATGATTTCTCTAAAACTGTAATTCAGTGTGGAAAAAGAGTATCAGATTTTACTAGGTATCAGACCGATGTGGTGAGTTTTGGCTGTGACAGGAAATGCTAAACAAAGTGGTTACTGTATATTCTGTTGCCTTAGAGACTGAAACATCTGTATCCATGCAGGCAAGTGATGCAGACATGGTAAGATTTGACTTCCTTAGATTCCTCTGTTCATCTTGCTGTCAATGGAAATGTTTTATGGTGGGAATATGCTGGGCTTCTTTAGCATTGTATTTATCTGGTTCTGTGCATTTCTTGGACTAGGAGGGCTTTTTAATTAAAGTCTAACTCTGAAGTCAGGACGCTCCCTAAGAAAAGATGCTTTTACATCACTAATTTTTCAAGATGAACTTGGAGGGACTTGAAATGATTGTTGTACTGGTGATAATTGTTGGATTTGTGAAGGCACTTGAGCATCTGGGTCTCCTAGAAGGCAATTATGAAGGTAGGATGTTAAGAAACAGAATGTATTTTATTCTGAAAGCCATTTGCTCCAGAGCATTATACTTTAATCTGTACGTGCATGTGCAGTGTTTGAGTATCAGAGGAGCCAGATACAAACTGAAATAACTTTTAATGCTTTCTTTAGAATATATAACATAGTATTGTAGTTCTCATTGCAGCTCTGAAAATAAAAGTAACGTAATCTTAAGCCGTTCTTTGTCTGTTTAAGATTGTTTCGAGAACTTCAGTACAGATTTCTACGCTTTAGTAAACTGCAGCTTGCATCCCGAAGCTCCGAATGAAAGAAGGGTTCACATTTTAGTAAGTTTATCGTTGTAGCTTCTCCATTTGTTCTAATTGCTAGAAACATCGTGGTTTATTTTTAGCTACTGGCTATTATTAACAGAAAATCCAAAAGCCTTACTGAGCTTATTTGGATGAATGCTTTTGTTGTAATCAGTGTAGCTCTCTTTCAGACTATTTATCTTTAACAAATCTGCCTGGTCTTCCTCTCTAGTCTCATGTACGTTTTAGGAAAACACTACTGATGGAAATGTAAATATGTTTTGTAGAAGATAGTATGAGGGAGCTGACTGCTAAAGAGCTTTAATTATTGAGCCTCTCTGTTTTTATAAACAATGTAGTTCATGCAGAAACACAGAAATATTAAATAGAGGCAGAAGGGATGAATTTGAGACAGTGAGCTCTATAAATCAAAACATGTCTGTGCAGATAGCTTCCCTGTTTAATAGGAGGAGTAGATTTACAGTGTTCCTAAATGTTCCTGACTATGATATACATTGAACAGCTGCTTTTTATAGAAACTTGAGGGTCATTTTTCATGGTTAGCTAGAATTACACAGGTATCAAAATAACCTTCAGCTACCCACAGATACTGAACAATTATTCCTTCTGCTTCAGAGTCATGACAGCCTGGAAAAGGCAAGGTTGCTGACCTCATAGTGATTATAATACAACATTTAGTGCAAGGTTCAAAGAACCTTGGAGATTAGCAGCAAGTACTCTGCTGGAGGAAAAAAGTTATAGAACTTTTGGTTCATTGTTTGTTTTATTTTAGTTCTCATGCATGTACCTGTTTCTCCTGCTTCCTGCTGCTTTGAGTGTTTTTCCTGACTTCTGACACGTTTGGATTAATTAAGAGGTGCCTGGTGATAATTGCGCAGCTTTTTGAAGCTAGGGCAGTAATTGTTTAGCAATTGCTTTCCATACCAGCTCTAGCTTTGCAAGGTCTATTGCAATGATCAAATTGTGCGAGCAAGACAGACTGCCAACAATAAAATGCATTTATCCTGGCTTTTGTGAGCCCTCAGAAGTCTGTGTGCTCCTACAATAGAAAAGTGTTATATGGTACCTGAGGTACAGTGAATTTCCTGTCTCCAGCTCTAACAAAGTCCATTGCGAATCAGTCCATCTGGGCACCCGGGTTTTTGGAATCCTTTTGTAGTCTGTTTGAATGCATTCAAAGGGTGGATGCTATTTAGCAACTGGAAGGAAGCTTTAGGAGAGAGTGCTTCTTGGGTCTGGGGAGCTGCATCTTCCCAGTGCCCACTCTCCTCCCATACCTGTGAGCTATACTCATCTCACAAGGCAGGAACTGCACCTTTGGGTACCCCTGGCTCCCCAGGAGAGGGAAGGTTTGGGGCACTGTAAGAATTCAAAGCGAATCATAATGATGTCTAGTTGTTTTCTGATGAAGTTTATACTGAAGTACTGAGCAGGAGATTGGGGTTACTTTTTGAATTATATTAAGAGGGGATAAAGTAAATTTTACATTTAAGACGTTAGAACTTCAGATGAAGATGACACATTAGGACTCTGTATTTCGAACACGTACACAATTATGGCTTCATTGCAGTCATTTCTTCAATGCCCATCCTTGTGTAAGAACATCCAGCATATGTATACCTTGATGAAGCTCTTGTCCTGTGAAATCTATTGCTTGCTCTGTTTTAATGGTAAGATGTCTTAAGTGAGGTTGTCACTCGTTATTTTCTTGCAGAGACTATTGACTATTATTTGCAAGAGGTTAGTTCTTAGCACCTGCATACTGGTTGTTACACAAAAGAATTGTGCTTAATATTTTAGTGAGGAAAAGTTTTAACTGCTTTTAAGTTCTATCACTGTCAGTAGCCCTATTTCACCCTGTAGGATTTACAGTCTGCTGCTACATAGGAATCCACTTGAAATCCAATTGAAACCACTGTAATTTTTGTTTAAGCTCATCAGTACTATCTGCATAGAGACTTCCAAAGTGACTTTTACAAATATGAAATCTAAAATCTATATCTTTTTAAATGATGGAAGAGGACCATAATTACCATGGGCAGGAAGAGGTTAAACTTCTTGCAAGTCTGTACCCTTCCAGCCAGTAATGAATAGGCTCTTCTGAAGGTCGCTGTCACTAAAAGGGCATGTTGGCCATAGAGTGCTCAGTTCTGGCTGGCCTTTTGTTCTTAACCTAGCACGTGTGGGCATCTAGACAGGAGAGACAGCGGAGAAGGTTTCCTGCTACTGAGAAAGTCCCTCTATCTGAACATCATGTGGAACACTCAAACTTATAAATTGTTTTGCAAAAGTATTAGCCCAAACTATTTGTCACTAACTGAGCAAAATGATGAACTTCAGATTTTTCCCAAGGTTTTGTTTGTATCCAAATATGATTTGGAAACAATATATAGAAAAAAACCCAATACATATATATAAAAAAATCTTCCCATGCCATTCCCCAATCTGTTCCATTTGTATTAAAACGTAGTATAGAACAGATTTTGTAATAGCTGCTCAACACTAGGTGTTCTTGGGGAAAAGTATTGTCTTTCAGCTTCAGCCTGTGGTTTAGGAGATGCCGGAATTTGTTGTGGGGTAAAGGGAAGGAGTGAAGTTTCCATAAGATAGGAGGTTTGCTGTCTCTTGGTGATGAGGAGCCACAGTTTGTCTTCAAAGACTCCTGTAGTGATTGTGACTTAGCAGGGAGTATCAAACTGAAATTTCATTCCAGGGTGTTAAAAGCCAAACTTGCACTTTCTTTGTGATTAAGCATAGTGTCCATCTCTTCTGCCACTGGAAAGTACAGGAATGGGACAGTGTGACTGATTTATATTACCTATTAGCTACTGAATAAATATTCAGGCTCATAAACCACTTTTGTTAAAGACAAATGAAGCTCATTTTGCACCAGTCCAGACCAAATGTGAGTAATCTACACCAAGAATCAGCAGGTTGAACGAATTGACAGGTCTGAAATATCACCCAGCACTCTCCCAGGATTTGTCTTGTGCCTTGCATTTCTAGCATACTCCGCCCTACCACCACTGCAGTAACTGTTTGTATTATTTAATGCACAACACCTTAGCCCTTGGCAGGGGGTTGTCCTTGCGGACAGCCATCCCTGCATGCCGGCTTCACGTGGGCCAGGCTTGTGCTCAGCCGGGAGAGCGTGGGACCAAACAAAGCAACAGCCACTGCTCAAACCACGGGGGTCTGAATGTGGGGGGAACCGTCCCCTGAAGGGTGTAATTCTGTGGTAAGTGTACGTGGTAACCCTGGGAGAGGCAGAGTGCCTAGTTTCCTGTGTAGAGACAACTGATGTTATGGGAATAGTATTTTTGTGAACATCACAGCATCTGCAGTGCACGGTGTACAGCTGCGATGTTGGAAAAGGGAAGGGATGCTAAGGGGCTCTGGAGCAAGGCAGACTGATGAGATGATTCTCTTGACAACTAAACTGAAATCTTCATGTAGACCTTGTAGTCCTAGTCTATTTTGAACACCTGTATATTAATTCCCACCTTTTGGGGAGTCAGTAACATGTAATCTTGAATATTTAACTGCCTGTTCCTCATGTCTCTTGGGTCCTTTTAATTTTCCTGCTTTATTTTCTCTAAGAATGTGCCTTTTTAAGTGCAGGCCCTGGCTAAGTTCCCATATGTTGCTTTGCTCTGGCCTAGCAGTTTGACAGCTCTTGGGTGTTCGACAAGGGTTTTCATCCAAGTCATCTGCAGTGCCCTCGAGGCAGTGGCAGGAGTGACATTGCTGTGGTCTGTGTGTCTGTGTGTGCCTGACTGCACAGAGCGTGTGAACGTGAGCAGGGACAGCCTGGACTGCACTAGCACTTCTATACGACAAAAGGTGTGGCTGCTGCTAGAAGCGTGTCATCACAGCACAGATTGAAAGGCCTGATTTCTATTGTCTGGTCTCCACTCTCAGGTTTCTCCCTTTGATCATCCCTTGTCCAACTCACTTGTGACTGCTCTTTCGCTTTAAAAAAAAACCCCAAACCTCATCATGCCAATGCCCCTGAAAAATCCCAGAGAGATGTCCTTGAGTGTATGGGACTGGCAGTGGGTAGACTGAGCTGAAACAGCATCCTCAGAACGATGAACAAGACAAGTCTGTGTATGTGTTTGCAGACTGGGAGATCCATACTGGGCTTGCAAAAGGCCACAGAGCTGGCCAGCTGTCGCACGCTTCGGGCTGAAAGGAAATCACTGGCCGAGCTGTAATATCTCCTTTGTGTTGCCCCAGCAGTGAGAGCACAGTTGTTGCTGCCTCTCTGCTCGTGTCTGTTGGTGCTGGGTACACGCTCTGTGCACGCCCACAGCACACCACACAATGTGCCTTCAAGAGACTGCTCAGCTCTTGGTCAGCCCCTCTGCTTTGGTCTGCTCCAGGCTGTCACAACGGATCTAAAAATGAGCAGTTTCAGTGGTGCTATTTGGTGTCATTAATGAATCTATTTTGGGGGCATATGCTTCAGCTCTGGACTCAGTGTGAGCTGCCTGTAGCAAGTTCTCAGCTTCCTTTTCCAGTTGTAGGGTTTTTACCTGTTGCACATTCTTGGCTTTCCAAATGGCTGATGAAATTTTTAGAAAGCATTTATACCTACAAAGGAGCTCTGGCCTGCAAATCACTTGTGCACACTCAGGTAAGCTAAAGCAGTGTGCCACTGTTTGTGAGCACAGAATAACAAAGGACAAGAACCTCCTGAACAGAAATAAGCTTGTTTGCTACTGTCTGACACAGTTTCCTAACAGGAGGGTGTCTGTGGTGCTGTTCTTACTTTTCCAAGATGATGTACTGACAGATGGAACATCTTTTTCTCTTCATACTCAATTTATTCAAATGTAAAATGAAGTTATAAGTAATGACCAGATTCAATTTCCTCCAAGTTTAACCTTGACCATAAAATATTTGGAACTTTTAAATGGAAAGGCATTAAATCAGTAGACTTTAAACCCTAAGAGTCTGCTAGCAGTATATGCTATTATGTACTGCTGTGCACATAATAAACTTCTTTCTTTGCTCTGCCACCACTGACAGACTCATCACAGTGATCATCTAATTCACTCCTTAGAAGTTGGGTGAGAGATCGTCACAGGAGACTTGGTGGGTGTAATGCAGAATCAGCATCCTGACTTATTTCCACTAATCTTACATTGTTCTTGGTTTGTAGTACCAGCTGGATATTTTCCATCTCTGCTTATCACCTACACTTGAAAATTCTTTCCACTCAAAGTGCTTGACGCTTTCCAAGTAAATATAGTCATACCTTTCTTGTGTTCAGTGTACTTCTCAGGCACACGCATCCTTCAGGTGTCAAGACTAACAAAATAATTCTGTCTTAGTGTATAATTCCTAATAAGATGTCAAGATGAAGGCAGCAAAGCAGGTTAGAGCAGAAGAATGTACCTCTTCTGTCAGGTGGGGAGGAGCACACACTGCAGGTAGAGCAGGATGGGCAAGAGTAGCCTTTTCCTGATGCCTTATACTACATAAGATAAGAGGACTTCTAAAAACATTGTAAAAATTCTGTTGTCTAAATGCATTTTTCAGTGTTGTTGTGTATCACAGGGGCTGAGTGGAATTAATTCCCCTCACTGGCACACTGCTGTCATTCCTGGTCCTCTTCAATATCAAGCAAAAAGGTTATTTTCATTTGGGCAGGCAGTCTGTGTTTATACCAACTGCTATTTCAGTTTACTAAGCATCCTAGATGGAGGGCATCAGCAAGGAGGATGAGAGGATTTTATAGTTCTGATAGGAGTGGGATTGACTTTTGGGGAGAGACAAGGTCTGTTTCTTACACATCATCTACATATGCCTGACATCGTTTCATCAGGCAGCTCAGAGTGTGGAGGGAGAAAAGATGTAAGTGGGGCTAACCTGCTTCATGTTTCAGTGAAGACCGAAGGGTAAGTTGTAGCTGAAGGCCAAATGTGGTAACAGGACAAACCCAAATGGGTCTTGGCAGCACGAACAGCAAGCAGGCATTTTAACCAGTACTGAGTGTTCTTTCCTTCTTTCTTCCTGGGAGGCAATGCTCAAACACTGTACCTTATCTGGGAAATCTGTTTGCTTGGTGGGTCTCATACTGTGATCATGCTCCTTACTTGTGCTACTACAAATTGCAGTGTGAGGCTGAGACCCACTGCTGGCACAGGGTACATCTGGATTCGGGTGTTCTGGGGTGGTCCAGGATCACCAGGCAACATCACTGTCCTTTCTTCCTTTGGATCCTTTAGTTGGAAGGGATTTGTTTAGTTCACCAGCTTAATGAACACACTGGGTTAGTGTGACTGCCTCTGCTTAAACATCCAGGCTTCTTGTGCAGACTGGTAACCTGCCCACCTTAGCTCAAGCAGTCCTCAGCACTGGGCTGTGAAATGGAGCCTGAAGGCCCTCTTGTACAGCATCCATTTTGTCTCATTTATCCAGACCCCTTTTAAAATAGAATTCCAAGGCCCTTTCCTTCATTTTTCACACCTCCTTGTGCCGTGCTGAGGGTTTCAGTCCAGTGGTGAGGTACAGAACAGCCCATACAGTGGTGGTGTTCTGGGTGATTGTGTCTCTTCTGATTTCACAGATGGAGAAGTCAGTGCAGAAGTTAGCCCATCCAGCATATTGTGCAAAAGCAGGAAAATAGAGTCACTCCAAACTGTTGTAAGACTGATGCAGAATTCTCAGGCTGTTCTTCACTCAGGTTTTCTTCTGAAACTAGAAATGCTGTGTTGTGGCCTTGACTTTTGTGAGCATATTTGCACAGGTTCCAAACATAGTGTGCATACAACCTTTTCTTCACTTTGACTTAAGGATGGCTGCCCTCATTTCCAATGTTGTTTGATTAATATTTTGTCAGGAAAATGATCTGTGTACATATGAAAGGAAATTGCATATAAAGCCCAGTTGCTCAGCTGGGTTTTTTAAGCACAGCTATTTGTTCAAAGGCACAGGCAGGTTTTGCACAATACAAGATTAACTTATTGGCCCTTAAAATAATATGTTAAAGAGTTTCTATGGCTTCTAAAGCCCCACTTAATATCAGTATGACCACTCTGCATTCCTATCTCATGAGATAATGAAACAGCTTGAATAATTTATTTCAGCTTAACTTGAAGTGGATTTAGTTGCAGATGGGTGGCAGTGGCTGTTGTGTGTGAATAGCTGTGGTACCCAGTGGAGCCTATGTTTATTTGGTTTTTAAAGGAAGCTGAACAATTTTTTCACCTTTATCACTAGGTGGGCATGAGGAGCTGCTTTGCTGTGGGCTACTGAAATGACCTGGTTTATAGGGGTTTAAATATGCTTGTACAAATTCACTTGTATCATGTTTTGGATTAGAACTCTTTAAAAGAAAATAAGTATTTCATGAACCTTTTTCACTTAACTTCTTTGGGTCTTTTCATTGAGAGACTTCTGAGATGTTAGTATAACCACATCAATAATTAGGCTGTTTCCTATATTCACTGCAATTTAGACTGAGAAAAGACTTACATAAGTTCCAACATGATACTAACTGCAGAAGATTGCCTCAGTCATGCTGAAGCACTGCTTCATCATGTCTAGAGAATTCAGAAGCTCACACAACCTTTTTTGGCTACTGCATTAGTGTGTTGTGACTATGAGCAGTATTCTGTCCCTTCAAGTGCATATCAGGCAGCTTGCTTACCTAAACACTCAACCAAGGGGTTAAAAATAATAGTAATAAGAAAAAGCCTCACAAATAGCACAGCACTTCATGCTCCATTTGTATAACCTACTTCTGCTCCAGGGACCAAGAAGGTCCTTGAGCTAGAGGGTGCAGAGCGGGTTGTTGCTGGTGAGCTGCAGCTAATACGGAGTGAGCGCAGCCCGGCTCCACTGCAGACACTGTGGCTCACCAGTGATGGCTGCTCTTTTCCTAACTACATTAAAATAATTGTAGTTACAAACACATGATGATACATGATGCCACGGAGTGTAAAAGTGGGCATCCTTGGAGAAGGTGCCCTGGGAGGCTCTAGAGGAACACTTTAAAGTTGAAGAAGAGTTGGGGAAGACTAAAGCTCACAAAAGGAACAGCAGACGTTTTATCATCCTAATTGGCCTCAAAAAAAATTGAGACTTCTTTTTCTGATATGAAAGCCTGTCTCTATTTACAGATTCACAATCTCAGATCTTTCTGAAAGGTTCGAGGAGCTTCTGTGGTCCCACAGTTCCCACAGAGTCCGCTGTGGTGGACATCATATGTTTGGGGCACTCACAGGATTCTACTTACTAATATCAAGTTCTTATTGACAGAATGTCAGTTTTATTTCATTTCTCAAAAAAACTCTAGCTTGGGGCTTGTTACTTCATCCAGGTTTGCTGTACTGTGAAGTGGAAAAAAAAACTTTTTTCCTTAGTCTGTGCTTTTCCATTAAACAGCTGACCCACTTTTGTCCTAACTGAATTCTGTTTCTATGCTTAAAATTGCTCTATAGTTCAGTTCTCCTGGATTCAAAGGATTTTACCAACTGTTGAAATTGTCCCCTTTTTTTGCCTTTTGTCCTGACCTCTGAATTGTTACTATTCTTAAAGAATTTTTTCTATTGTGTCATGTGCTGAGTTGGAAAAATATGAATTCAATAAACAACCCAACAATGTTGAGATGACCTAATTCTGATATCTTCAGAAAGCTGGGATATTCTTCCCCCAGTTCAGTCTTGTTAAAACTTTATTGTAAAATATGCTTATTTTAGGAGGCGAAAAAGAAGAGGTACTCCCTAAAACTGATGCATCTTAGTTTTCATTTATCATATAGCTGAAGGTATTGTGCTTTCTATAGCACATTTTTCAATGCTTGGAAAACGTCTCTCATGTACAGTCACTTATTTGTAGTGCCTTGGTTGATATACACAGAATTAATGTATTTCATTAAAATGTCGGTAAATCATTTTGTTGTGCCTCAGTGGTGCTGCACTACAGTTCTATCAGACGTTGCAGTGTTATGCACTATGGGAGAATGAGAGTTATCTTTTGAGCCAGGAGGATTGTTGCCCTATGAACAAAAAAGCACAGAGTGGACGGAACCCAGAAAGACACAAGAGGAGGTTCTCAAGGATCTCCTTGCAGGAGATACCTTCCTACAATGGAAAAAAAAAAATAGGAGAAAGGGAGCCAACAAGTGTGAAACAATCTCAAGAAGTAGCACTTCCATGGCATCCCAGGAGGTCAAATACAGCCTGGGGGATGGACAGTTCAGGGTTTGGTGGACCAAAGAGGAGCTGTGGACCAGAGGTCTCCTACACTCCTACTTTGTCCATGGTCAGTACTCAACGGTGTCCATGTGGGGGACAGGTGCCCATGCATAAGGCAGACTGATGTCTGCATGAGCAGCTAGTGGACACATTTTGGGGCTTTTTTTTTTGGCGGGGGGGATACATTGCAACTCAAGGGGCATCAAGTCTAGGACAGCAAGTGAGGTCTCTAGTGTAAAGCTGACCTACTAGTCTAACATAACTTGAAAACCTACAAGGATGATAAAGGTGAATCATTACACAGTCCTGGAGTTGGGAGAACCAAATCTGTGCCTGTGCTATCACCTGCTTCTTTTACCACACCCTATTATGCTTTTCCCCCTTTGTACATAAGAATAGCTCAAATAATTTCTTTCTCTGTTTTTCTTTCCCAAGAGCATGAACATGTCACTTGCTTTCTGTTGCCCTAAGTTTATTTCCTAGCAGGATTGCTTGCTGGCTTGTTTCTCCTTCTCAGGAGGAGCACTGATTGTTGCTGGCCATCTGTTTACCATGCACTGTTCCTCACCTACTGCTGGACAATTGCCTTCCTTGATTTTTCTCTTTACGTTTCTAAAACTTGAGGATGACACTCCCTGCAGACCAGAGTGTTTGATGAATAATGGGGAATGCTCTACGCACCAAGTTCCTATGACCAGCTAGTCCCTGCAAAGGCACTGAGGAAAACCCAGTGGCCAGCCCGGCTTGGTACAAACTGGTCAGGTTTGCCACACAGAATGTGGCTGCTTTTGGCAGGTGTGCATTCTGCGTGAGCACGCAGCAGATCATCAGGCTCTACCGGAGCATTTATGCTCCTTTCAGCCTTTTGAAGGTTTCAGTAGCACTCCCTGCGGCTGTTTGCACTTTTGTTTTTTGATTTTAAAAGTATCTTTTTTAGTTCTGTTGCTTAGAAGTCCCAGCTGAGCTTTTTAAATAGAAAAGTCTGAAAGCAGCTACTGTAAGTACAAAGGACAAGTGACAACCCTGGATATAAAATGCACATATTGTTGAGAAGATGAAAGACAACAAGTACGATGATGGGACTTGTAGGAGAAACTCGACCACCACTGCAAGTGTTGAGAGACAAACTAAAAAGTGTGCCCTGTGTGTGATTTTCTGAAGCCCTGTCTTTTAAGCCATTGCTGCTTCTGGCCTCTCTTCTTACCTGCTTTCATCCCTGCAGCTCTGATTCTCCCCCATCTATTCGATAGGAAGGAGACTGGTTCCAAGATAAACAATGGGGCAATGTACTAATAAAGCCAGCAGAAGCACAGAGCCTGCTTGTTTAGGTGGAGGATGACAGCCCCTCCATCCCAGTAGTAATAGTATTCCACTTGTCTTTAGCAGGTCTCATAACACTTGCAATGGAGACTGTTTATTTTGGTTTTATGGGCAGAAATGGTGTGACTAGGCTTCAGATGTTACACAGCTCTTATCTTCACAGCTTTTGTTTTCTGTGGTCCTAGATCAGCCTCACGGCTCTAAGTTACTTGGGACCTTGGCTCTGTCCCTACAGAAGGTTTTGAAGGTCTCCTCTACACTGCTTCTTTGGAGTCCTCATTTTGCTTTCAGTGGGGAGGCTGGTTCTGCCTGTGAACAGGCTTCAGAGCAGTCCCTGTGAGAAGATTTTTTTCCTGGTCTCTGCTTGGATACTTGGGGCTGGGCCCACTGCAGATACGCTGAATTGCTGTGCATCTAACCATGGAGCAGGTTAGTGAAGTTCTCCTTGCCCACAGCTACTGTGGTACAGAAGAGCTTTTGCTTAACATAGCTTTCAGGCTATATTAATTTGTACATTAATAGTCTATGTAAAAAGCATTCTTGGTTGCCTGAAAACTAGTGTTGTAAGCTTCAGAAACCCCACGTGGTGGGCTGCTGTAGGCTTCCGCCAACCCTTTTGTAGTCCTCAGCTAAAAAGGCAGCGTTTACCATAGGCCATAAAAGCATACACAAATGCAGCTAATCCAATTACTGTGGAAAATCAAACATCTGAGTGCAAGATGAAGGAAGTTTATGTGAATGCCTGACAAGAAATCTATTGAACATATTAAATTACACACATCTCCTAGAATAGCTGGAGTTTTAAAAAGAATGTAGTGCAGCAGTACTCAATCAAGAGCAAAAATACAAGCCTGGTGCAGATCAGACTTGGGACAACTTACACACAAGGACTACTTTGAAATAGAAAATGGCTTTGAACTGCACAGCGTGGCGTTACACAAATACACATGCATGCAAATGACAAAGAAGCCTCTCAGTGAAGTGAAGCAGCATGACATCCACCCTCCACTGTAAACCAGGGCACAGGCGATGGAAACAGAAAAGGGGGATGAGAGGAATAGATGAGCACAGAGTCAGCACCCAGGGGCTCTGCTGGCCGACTTCAGATTTAGCCAAGAGCACAACTAAAGGGGCCTGAAAGGCGACAATGCTGATGTGAAGTCCAGCCCTTCCTAGTGGCAGGCCATCAGGTACCCCACTGAGCTTTTACACTCCACAGTACTTGCAGGACTCTCTGTAACAAGCTTAGGAAAGTACCAAAAGCTGGAAAAGCAGGAAAAATCTACAACTGCATTGAACTCTAGGTCTGTGCAGTAGCAGGGTGCCTGCTAGTAAACGACACTTTCAGGAAGGAGGCCATAGCCAATGCTGCAGGAGAAGGAACTTGCCTTCAGATGTGACACAGGAGTGTGTCCCAGGGTGCACCAGCAGGAACATGGACAGATTTCAATTCTTTGCCAAAATTGCATGATTTTGTGTTAAGATATTGTGGGGGGAACCAGGCCCATAGACGTGCAAATAGGTACCTTTTTTTTTTTTCTTTAATTCCTGTGCTCTGAAGAAAGTGCTAATTCTAGCAGAGCATAGTCAGGATGGACACGTCCCAAACCATGGCAACAGGCCAACATAGAGCTTGTAATTCTGTAGCACCTAGCTCTGTTGCCTGAACCCTGAAAACAATTTACTGCCCAGAAAATTAAATTAATTCTAAATTTATGCATGGGAACAATATAGGAATAACTTCCTGAGAAGCTCAGGAAAGTGGAGTTGGATTTCAGTTTTCTGGTCTGGCGAGAAAGGTTAATGAATGTTGTACACCCATATTAAAATAGTTGAGGGGAGAGTGAACAGCTGGCAACAGCAAGGATGCCTGAGCCAGATAAAACAACGTGCTGTTTGCTCTCTCACTGCCTTTCTATGTGACCTTGCACATTCTTGATGGGAATATTATCTGTCACACCTCCTAATATCCCTTAATACCTACAGGAGTGTATAGAGCTTTAGCACTTAGGGCATTATAGATGTGCAAGGTATTAAGGCGTGGCAGAGTAGAAAAGGGGAAAATGTGCTTTTTAGGTAGTTTCCACACCACATACAGAATATCTGTTTGCTTTTGATTGTTTTGCGATGGTTTCTATGAAAGCAAGCTGGCAGACTGCAGTGTGGGCATAAGGCAGCAGAGGCATTGCAATAGCAGAGACTCCTGTGGACCCAGTTTGATCCATGAGTCTGCCCCAAGGCAGCTTCTGGCAGCTGTTTCCACCTTGTTCTTAAACCCCTCCCAACACGGAGGCTCCACAGTCTCTCTAGGCAATTTATTTCAGTACTTTGTTACCTTCTCCAGAGGAAATCTTTTCCTTATGCCAAATTGATTCTTCCTTGCTAAGCTTGATGCTTGTTGCTTCTCTCATGCACCAAAGACATGTAGACTAGATTAACCTCTTCTTCTGCACTGTCCTTTTGTATACTGATCATCTCTTTTTTGGTCTCTCCTGAGCAACCTCAATTTGTTTAGGTCTTGTTTATTAGACTATTGATCATTCTCACTGCTCTGGACTTTCTTTAATTGGCTTGTATCTTTGCTGGCTGTGTGTGACCCAAAATTGGATCTTGTACTTCAGCTGTGGCCTTGATAGTGTGGAGAAGAGCAAAAGGGCTATTTCATTTGTCATATGAGTTATCTCTGGGCTCATACTTCTAGAAGAGGATTTGGCCATTTTTTTTCTAACATATGGGTTTTGATCCTCTATAGCTCCTGAATTTTTTGCAGAGATGTGATAGCAGTAAAATTCTGTCCCATCCTACATTTGTGTAGATAATTATTCCTTCAGAGCTGTAGACTTCTGTGTTTGTTCTTACCGAATAGAAACCAGGTTTGTTTTGTTTTCAGTCTTCAACTGTTAAGGTATTTTTTAATTCTACATTTAATCTTCAACCTATTTTCCTTCTTTCGCAGCTTGGTATTATTTGCAAATCTAGTAAGCACACAAACTCATCTGCCATTCGTCATGATGGATACCAGATCTAAGACAGCCCTCCATAAGGTTCAGGGGGGTTTTATCTTCTATTTTGAGAATGAACCTTGGACTCTACTCTTGAGTAGTTTTCCAGCTACTTCTGCATCCGCCTCCTACTATTGTCATCCAGACTGTGTTGTCTTGGCTTTTATACAAGAAAGTGAGTTGAAATACTGTGAAAAGCTTTAGAGAAATCGGAATGTGACACAAAATCTATTCTCTTACTATTGAAGGAAGGGAGATTGGTTTGACACCATTTACTCCAACAGATCTAACCAAGCAGCCACTCATTTTCTTGTGCTTTTCTCTCTGCTTACCAGTTGTTTGTGTTTATTTGTTTCTAGGAACTGCAGTTAAGCTGATAGATGTCTAATGCCCCATCTCCTCATCCTCTGCCTTTTGTAAAGACAGGAAGTGTATTTATCTTGTTGCAGTCTTCTACACCTCATCCCTGCTCTTAACAATGGGCTGCCCCTAACCACTAACAGCCCTGAGATTTCATCAGCCAAAGATGGATATTAAGCCCAGCCAATTTCAAAAACTCTGGCTTGTCTAAGTATCCTCTAGCCTCTTCCTTCCCTATTAAAAAATCTAGCCCCATGTCATTGACTTTATTAGTTTTCATACTTTTAGTTAGAATCCAGCCTAGATGACCTCTTTTCTAGGTTGGTTTTTTTAGTGTTGGGTTTGGGGTTCGTTGGTTTTTGTTTAGTTTTGTTTTGGTTTCTTGTTTGTTTGGTTTTGTTTGTTTGTGTTTTGGGGATTTTTTTGTCATTTTTTGTTTGGGTTTTGGGTTTTGGGGTTTGTTTTTTTTTTTCCCCACATCCTGTATGAAAAAATTACTGAATTTCACAACCTTGTTGGCAGTATCATGCTTTTCCAGACATGTCTGTTTATTAGCACTGTCCATAGGCTGCTCCAGGTCTTTGTTGCTCAAGGTAATTTTTTCACATGCTTACACACAAAAAAAAGCTTTGTTCCCCTTCTCTTCACATGTGGCAGGCTGGATTATTAAACTCTACTATGCTAGGAGCCGAGGTTTCTTTTTTTCCCAGCTAGCACCTTCTCCTACAGTAAGGATTTCAGATGCTCACCTCTGAGGTAGTCTTCCTGTTCATTTCAGAAACAAAAAGCTTTCAGCAACCAAATAATTCCCCTCTTTACAGCTTTTATGGCAGCAAGCCAGACTACCTTCTTCAGAGCACTTGGAAAAGTTGCATGCAAACTGCAGGCCACTCAGCCCTGGCTGCAAGCCTGGCTTTGTTTCTGCTGTTCTGAAAGCCACAGATGCAGTCCACCATTTCCTGCTCTTCTCTTTGGTGACCTAATGACTCTTACAGTGACAGCTGCAGAGGCAGAAGCAGGAAACTTGAGTAGTAGAGAAGAGGTAGGGTTAAAAGAAAAGCGTAAAATCCTCCCCAGCAGTTATAAATTGTCTCATCTGGGAGGTACTTCTCAAACCCTGCAAAGTGTATTGTTTGTTAGTAACATAAAGCAGGTTTGATTCCAGCAATGTATTTTAGCAAACATAGAATCATAGAATGGTTTGGGTTGGAAGGGATCTTAAAGGTTACCTAGTTCCAACCCCCTTGCCAGGGGCAGGGACACCTCTCACTAGATGATGTTGCACAAGCCAAATCCAGCCTGATCTTGAACATCTCCAGTGATAGAGCCTTCACAACTTCCCTGGGCCATCTGTTCCAGTGTCTCGCCACCCTCATAGTGAAGATCTTCTTCTTTACATCTAATCTAAGTCTACCATCTTCCAGTTTAAACCCATTACCCCTCACCCTACATAATGGTGTATCTGCATTGTTTGTGATGGAGGAGGAAGGCATGCTGCATTTATTTGAATAGAGCACTGTTTCTGAAGGACCATGTTCAGGGTGATGAAGGCAGCTCACTGAGAGCTGCTGCTCATGCTGACCTCTCCCACAGCCCATGGAGAGGCTGAGCCACAGCTATAGTCTTGAACAGGGGAGACACTGCAGCTGCCTGGTGCTATGTCCTCAGGTCTGGCCCAGACCCCAGCCCTTTCTTGTCCTACAGAGGTCTTATGGTCATGAGTTCACGTTACCCCTACACAGTATTGTTTCCTTTAGAAATGACCTGCCTTTGAATTTCAGTGCAGCTCCATTTGCAGCTTTCTGTTAAACTATGATGAAGAGGGAAGAGGCACTGGCTGGTTTTGCTCTGGTTGCTTCTGCCTCCTTTGCCATATGTTCATTTTCTTACAACAAGCCCTATTCTGTTTGATTTCTCCTTGCATGGAAATATCCCTGTGCCTTTGTTGTTTCTATTGCTAGTGTTTGGACCTCTTCAGTTTCCCTCTGGGACCCTGATATACCACCAGGTTCTTAAGCCTTTTTAAGGGTTAGGCACTAAATGCCTTTGCAAATTTTTATGTTAACTCCTCATGCAAAGTTTTATCTATTGGTAGAATAAGGATGATAATGTGCACCTTTGAGAAGTTGTTGAATATTACTGAACTGTATTTGTAAAGCACTTTAAAAGCTTTGCATAGTGTGGTGGTTCTTAAAGTGCAGATTACTGAACGCTGTTTAGAGACAGCTGACAAACTGGGTGCTACCATATGCAGTATTAATTGCACATGCAAATACAGCAGGTTTCATTAGAGGACTCACTGGCTTGTACTGTGAAATCTGTGACACAGTACTACAACAGCATGCTTTTATTTGAGGGAAAAGAAAATAAATGAATCCAAAATTACTTTGGGGATGTCTTTAGCAAATCTTTACTTTGAAATAGTCAATTAGCCATCATTCAAATTTTATACCGGACCTGCCATCCCGCACCAGAAAAAATTAGAAATCTGACTTTGCTTCTAGCTGAAAAGAAGTCTCTGGCAAACCTTTCTGTTCTGAAAGATGGCACCAAACTGAAAAGGATAGGGTACATCACCAGCTGACTTTCTTCACAGTAGGAAAATGTTTAAAATAATCCCCACTTGGTGGGTTTGTTTTCTGTGTTCTGGATCAGGAGATTGCCTGTAGCAGCAGAGCAGGTAAGATCTCGGTCTGTGGTGTCCTCATGGGCTCTGGAGATTTGTCAGGGTGGATAAAGAAAATGGATCACCGGGCTTGCACACAAGGAGCCTCAGGGCTCTGTCTGGACACTCAGCTACTAGAGGAGGCTGGTTGGGAGCCTGACCTCAGGGGACACGCCAGGCAATGCTCATTTGGGTGCTTCACTCTCAGGCAATGATGTTGGTGTGCAGATCTGAGGTGCAGACTTTTTTGTGCATGGGCCTGTTTCAAGAGCGGT
>NW_008629228.1:36755-41311 GCF_000691845.1 Merops nubicus
CTGAAAAAGAGCTCACACAGCTGCCTGCAGTGTGAAAGACATAAGCAGAAAGAAAAGTCAAGACCCACAGGAACCAGAAACCAGGTAGGAGAGAGTTGACTAGAAATGTGATAATACTGAAAGAGCATTTGAAGAGGTGTGAAGGGAAATGAAACCTGTCAGGAAATATTATGAGGTCCTGGGGATTGCTAGGGAAAGGGGTTAAATTACGCTGAAGGAGAAAATGAAGTGACCTTGAGTTAAGCTGAGAAGGTTAATTCAGAAGTACAGATGTGATGTTTTGGCTGGAAATGGGATAGTCTGGCACTAGCGATGTGATAACAAATTTCTGCTGAAAAAAAAAAACCCTTAGAGAGTCATACCAAAGAAGTACCAACTTTTCTCTTCTCTGCTGGAATCAATTTGCGGTGTTTGCAGAACTGACTTGCTGGCCAAAGGGGGAAAATAATAAATGGCCTATTTTATGTGTTGGAAAAGCTTGCAATGGTTGCAGCTTTACAGTTCTGCTAATTTATGAGAAAGAATGAGATGCAGCTGGTGACAGCTCTTCAGTTCGAATGTTTCCTGTTAGGCGATGGAGCACAATTATACAGAAGCAGAAACAACGTGTATGTTTGGATCTTTATGTTACCACATTGTTTTCATGGCGTTGTTTGTTTACCTTGAGGCCTGAAAGTGTACTTTCTGCTTTGGGATTATTTGTTCTCCCAACTATCTCAAGTTTAATTGCTGCTTCGAACCATGAGACAGCTCAATATTTTAGAGTTAACATTCTTTGTAAATCCTGTCACTCATTTCACTCGCTGAGAACTGATAGGCTTAGTATGTTAGAAATGAAGCTAAGTAGCAACTTCATTTTGAGAAATTTGTGCCACTTATCCTTTTTCAAAGCGAAGAGCTATGTTTTCAGACAAAGGCACTGTCTTTCAGAGTGGGTTATTTTTGGACTGTCTGTGATTTGAGATACTTTAGACCTGTATTTCAGAGGCAGTGAGGGCACTCATCTCAAGATGCTTGTTGCTGTGAAAGCTGCAATGCAAAGAAAGGTTCTGTTAGCAATGAGGCTTGGTTCCTGCAATTCAGGGAGTAGCTCTGTGGGTAGCAAAGCTCTGAGTGTGACTCATTAGACATTGCTCTTTATCTTGAGCTCGGTGCTGCCATGATCACAGCCTCTTTGGACATCAGGCAAAGCTTCTGGCTTCACCTGCAAAAAGTGTAGATGGACAGCTGGGACTGGGGAAAGGGAAAACCTCCATAATTCACAAGAGGAAAAGGAGTTTCCTGGCCTGAAGTGTTCCTACAACTCTGAGGGTGAGGGAGGAGTGGAGGAAATAGATTGAGTGATTAAATGGCCAAGATCTAGGCAGTAGTTAAATTAAGGAACTAAACTGGAGGCGATAAGAAGTAAGAATCTGGAAGAAGGAACCCTCAGGTAGGAAGATCTGCTAAAGAAGAGTCTGGTCGGGGAGCTGGAAGGCATCACTTCAGAGAAAACTCACCATGTGAGGGAACAGAAGGAAGAGCAAGGGACCTGCTGCAGTGGGCATGAGGAAGCTTGTGTCACCCAGCAGTGGAAGGTTCCATAAGTATGAGACTAAAGAATGAAGACTACGGTGCCCTCAGAAGAGTGTTTGATTTCTGAACCTTGCTAATGAGAGCCTGTAGCATTTGAGTGAGCATGTGCTGTGTGACACAATGCCAAAGTTGCATAAATCATAAAACCAGGCTCTCAGAAAGGTAGAAAATATTGTAATTAAATTCACTGGCAGAGCTTTAATTTAGTGTCCTGAGCAATACATTCATAAGCAAACCCATCCTCTCTTTCCCATGTAGTCCTATTTCTTTTACTGCATAGCAAGATGTTGCATCCTTAATTTTCTAGGGCTTTTTATAGAGAAAAACAATGTATTTTAACCTTAATTATGATCAACCTGGGCTTTTTTTAGCTTGAGACATTTTCTTAGTTTCTTTTTTTTTTTTTTTATGCCATCCTAATGCAACCACATACCCTTAAAAATTCCAGCTGCAAGCAATTGAAAGCACTGTCTGATAAGAGAGAGCATCAGGTGAATTGGAGGATGCGGGGCACACATGTAATACGGCGTTCTTTTGAGATGCTGCTGATTGTCAGTGATTACTGGTAAAGAAATACAATGGTGCAGCTAAAGGTCTCTGATTTGTCTCCAGCTCAAATCCCAACAGTTACAAATTATTCCATTTAATATGAGTTTGGCAGTTTAAAGCTGGCTTTGTGCTTCATTTCCATTTTCACTGCTAGATCATTAAGATTACGCTAACGTCTTTCAATGGTGAAGAGCTTAATTAAATTACAATATTCCCTAAAATGTAAGTTGCATGGAAACATGAAAATCAATTAATGAATTTTGTTCGTATCTTCAGGAAGACGTGCATAACATAATTAATTGGTCCCATGAAAGTCCTGAAATTTTTTTTAAATATCGTTGTGAACAATTTATTAACAAAAATGGTGCATGTCTTTTGACCTTGCATGTCATTTGCAGTGATTCAACTGATGTAATACATGAGCCCATATAGGTCCTGTACAGAAATTGCGGACCCATGCTGAGCTCTCAGAGCTTTGCTCTCTGAGCCAAAGGGACTTCTGGTATTTTCAAGATCCTATAAATTTAATGTAAGTGGACTGCATTCCCTCATATGAAAGTGGTGGGACAGGGCGGGGTGGAGGACATGGTCTGTTGCAGCATTATTGTCTAAGCACTTCAGTTTTCCCACACATATAACTGGATCTCATTTTCCTGTGAGCCAAGATCAAATCATTGAAGAGTAGGTATTCAAAAGTGAACTCATTTGTGTCATGAGTGAAGGTGTGCAGCTACTACCACACAGACGTTCATCTTGCTGCTGACAGCTTGTGTGAGCACACAGAGCAAAGAGGGCTCGTGCTGGAAGACCACATGGCATGTTTCCAGACTGGAACGTTTCTATCTGCTGAAACACTGTTTGTCATAAAAATAGTTCAAAGTGCCTTTGCTGCAGCCTTTGACGTCATATCTACCCTTCATGTCTTCTCTAGAGCTTGTTCAGGGTGGCAATAGAGGCTGCCCTGACCTTTACAGCATTCTGCAGCATGATTGGCATTTCATGCTCTCCCCAATTTACAGTCCTGGCAATGTTTTTGTAAGAAAGATGAGCCAACTAATTAAAAGCAGAATTTTTAAAAGGTTGAGGTCCAGCCTGCTGCCTGGTCTGAGGTGGTACATTTCTAATTGCTGATTGAGAAGAAAGACTTGAACAAGACCAGAAGACATGGATGATGTCTTCTGATTGGGAAGAACCTGGAAAGGCAAAAGTATGTCTACAGGGATTATTTGGGGTTCTTTGACAGCGAGTCCTGTGGTAGGAGGTAAAGGCTAACAGCTGTACCCAAATGGATGTCAGCAACATCAGGAAAGCGTTTTCTTTCTCATTGTCGTGGGCTGGTAGTATGAACCACTGTTACTGGAAATATATTCTTGTTCTGAATATATATCTTAAGAAGATTCTTGTCCCTCCTCTTTGCCACTCTTAGATACAGCAGCCATGAGAGAAATGGAACACAATAGTGTGTCTTCATCCCAAATTGCGGAATTTCTCTGGTTACGGTGGTTGGCCTGAGCCAGCTGCCCACACAGCCGCTCTCCACTCCCCTCCTGGCATTATGGGGCTCTTCTCCCATGTTTGCCCCTCACTCCCAGGCGTCCTTTGCCCTCCTTGGATATGCTCCCAAGGCGCCATTGGCTTTGCTGAGGGGCAAAGCCACCCACAGCTGCAGAACCGGCTGGAACCAGCGGGAACCAGCCAAGTCTCGCCCCTCACAGAGCCCGCCCTGCAGCCCCGGCCAGAGCCGGCACCCGAGGCGCTGACAGACATTTCCCTTTCCACGTGTCCTACAAAAATGATTCCTGCTAAGAGTTCAGTCTTTTGGTGGCTGAAATGGGGAGAGGGGAAGCAGGAAATCACAGAGCCCTGAGTGAGGGGTGGCTGGGGCCGCCCTGCCCAGGACCAGCCTGGGGCTGGACAGGGCAGGCACCTTGTCCTGGAGAACAAGATGTCCCCACCTGGAAGAACCTTGCAAAAACAGAGTGAGGAAAAGCTTTCATCTCCAAAAAAGTGAGTGGAAGAAGTTTTCAGTAGTTTCTGGCTGTCCTTATTTTAACGTCAATACAAAGGCTTTTGTATGTCAGTGCTCATCAGAAACATCACATAAAATAGTAAAGTCGTGCTATAATGCTGGAAAGAAAATTCAGTTTTAGTTATTCCAGATAGACTCCCAAAATTCCTCATCAAAAAGTTTGCCACCAATTACCTCCAAAGCTTTTTTTACTTTTTTTAGTTTTCAAAACTTGTCTTAGTTTTCAGCTAGAGTTTTGCTTGAGAAATGTATAATGGGATATCCTTTGTATTTTAATAATTTCTAAACAGGCAATCTATGAGTCCACGTGAACAAAATGCCCAAGCCACATTTGTATCTTTAACTTGAGTAAGGATGTGGGGATTGAGAGCTCCTGAGGTAATAGGATCCAGATTGTAGGGGA
>NW_008629228.1:41342-61598 GCF_000691845.1 Merops nubicus
GCCTAACACCAATTTATAGAACAAATAAATGTGAGGCCAGTATGGGATTCCACAACAAGCTGCCTGGCTTTCTCTCATTACCAAGTTTGAAATGAAAATACTTGCTCCTTTAGCAACAAAATCTAACAGAAAATTATGCCATTCAATATTTTTGCATTTAAAAAATATAGTACAGACAATATAATTCAATTCAGTTGTTCTTCACCTCTGAAGATTAGTCCTAATTTGGGCAGTTACATACCACCAGCACAGACATGTAAAATCCAAGAGACCCTCTCAGTCAGATCATATATTTTGCTGTTTTCTCAGTGAAAGCCTGGCTTTTATCCTGATACCTTAAGCTCAAATTTTCTTCAGTAGTGCAAATAAAGCGTCTGTTGTTTTTAATGATGATCTGCCACAAGTTCTGGTGCCTGTCATCACTTCTAATAGTAAAGTAAATTAGTCCAAGAATTAATTCAAACAAAAAAGTGGTTCTTACAATAAATTGATTCCAACTACTCATCTTGCCATGATCTGTAACACATGCAGTGCTGGTAGACAAAATCTGATCCAAAGTGAAGAAAAAAGTTGAAAAACTTGGATATTAGACTTGATGTTTGTTTAGTCATGTGTAAAATCTGTGTAGGATAATCATAAAAGCTGGGATTATGAAAGCAGACAATTCACCCATGTCATTTCTATGCCTTTTAATGAGTTGGTAACTAAACCCTAAGTCCTGTTGGCCTGGCAGGGTTTAATGTGTGTGTGTAGACTACTGAGAGGATTTGGTAGGCACTGCTGTAAGTACCATAAATTAACACTTGTCGGAAGTTTGCTTCTTAGCTGGATTCAATGCAAGACTTCAGCCATTTGGTTGAATTCTTTTTTTTTTTTAGGTTAGTGAGGTTTGTTTTTCTTTGGTGCTACAGCAAGCACTTCAAAAATTGCAGTATTGCTTCTAAGACCAGGGCGGGGATATAACAGTTACATGCCTCTGTTATCGTTGCTTTTTATTTGAGGATGGGGAGGCTCATCCTGAAATTTGAAGAAGTGGTCACCATTGGACATGCTCTAACACCCACTCTAGGACTGTATAGTGATGCTTACTCTCCCCTCTTGCTCTGGTTTCCATACACAGGGAGTCTGGTAATAGTTTCATAGTTGGACTGTATGATATTCCTTGGACATTTCAGAAGCAGAAGAAATTATTCTTTGTAAATTTCTGTGGTTTTCTTTTTGGTTTTTTAGATAAAACTATCTAAGACATAATCTTCATAAATTAGTATCACCCAGTACCCCGTGAAACAAGCTGTTTTAGACAACCTAATGCAAGTATTTGTAACACAGAGAACACACAGATGCCTCTTTCTGAATCCAAGTTTTCTAACAGCCTAATTTGTCAATGAGCTTTCTGTGTGTTCACACACTCCTAGTAATTTGGCTCGCAACCTAAGGAATTGCAGTCATCAAGCTGTGAACAGTTTCCTACACTTTCATGCTTCATTTCCCAGGAAGGAATCATGTCTGAGTGCCTTAAGGGGAAAGAGCTGCTGAAGTATATAAATACATCTACAACAATCAACGCTTCTTAGAAACAGGCCTGTGTCTTGGTGAAGTTTTGCTCTGAGCACAAGTGGTTTCTGCAGAAAGGAAATCTAAATAGGATGTACAAAGGTCTACAGATGGAGCAGAGCCTCCCGTGCAGAGTGAAGGTTACACATGAGCAGAGTATGCTTAACTGTGTGTGCTTCTCTAATGTGGTTAAAAATATCAAATGCTACTCTGGCTTTCCATCTGGGGGATCTGCAAATGCCATACAAAAATGTGTGTAGCTGAAAGTGTGAGATCCATGCACAGCTTGATGGGTATATGCAGCTGCTGTGACTGATTGCAGCTTTGGGTGGCTGTGGATCTATTCATACAATAATACACTGAGGTGTCATTATCTGCTGTCATAACCCATTAACACTATGATGTCTTCTCCCCTGTGCTCTCTATATGCCTGAGACTGCCTTGTTTCAGCACTGAACTGGAATAGAGAGAGGAAAGCATTGCACTGGGGTTGTAAGGAGTTATGAATTCAGCTGTGGAACTGGTGTTGAATTTTTTTTATTGAAATATTTATGCGGCAGGATGGTTAAACCCATTCATAAACTTGATACCTTTAAATAACTACTTTTAGCCAAACTACTGAAATGACATAAATACAACCCGTTTCATTTGAACTTATTTTAGAAATTAAAGTGCTTTACAAAATAGTGACAGTTGAGTCTAGGCAAATGCTAAGGAAACCACAAGCTCCCAAACTCCTCTACGAAGAGGCTGAAGCACTGGTCTGGTTTAGGGGTGAAGTTCCTTCTTTGTGAAGTGAGATTCGAGAGTGTTCCCCTTCCTAGGAGAACATACCTCAGCCAAAGAGGTACTGTGGTCCAGATCTCTTCCAGCATCTCTGGTTCATCATGTCATAGAGCTGGCTTTAATATTCACAAAGCCAGAGAACAACCCTGGTATCTGTTGCAAGAGCACTCCAAGGATAACTTGGCTTTAGAAACCTGAGGCACAGGAAAGCCATATAAACTTGGGTTTGTGCGATCTTGATCAACACCAAGATTCCTGGTTGCCAAACTTTGAAGCGGAATTCCAGGAAAGGCCTCATGGCACTGAGCACCCACTGGAAGGAAGTGTCAAATTCCTTGTGTTCTGGGATCAGTCCTCTTTGTCTTTCCCACCACCCACCTGCTGATTACACACCGTATAGCCATTCAAAAGCCCCTCGAAGGAGCCTGTCTCCCCATTGTTGGCCTACACTTAGCTCAGTTGTTCCTCTAAGTACAGCTTACTAAAAGTTTAGGGAGTGCTTAATCCTGCTCCTTGCCATCACTAAGCTGATATTTCAAAATGCTTTGTGTTGGAATTTTGCTGCCATTGGAGCTTTTTTGTATGAAAGCTTTTGATTACAGGATGATAATGTTTTGACACAGTGATAAAAGCCAGGAAATTTGCCATTAGTGGTGGTGTTTCTCTTCCTCTTGCCTTTACTGTTTGACATCTTTAGTGTAGGCAGTAATGGAGTAGAAATGACAATAGCAATTAACTTACAACCCTCTGCTTTGGTACACACTTTAGCATTCATTCAAGGAAAAATGTCCATTAAGAAAGTAAATATTTGTATGTGAGTCATCTGTGATAAAAAATCATACTGCTTGGAAAACCTGCTGTGAATATCAGCATCAATATGATCAGGACTTTCAATTTCTCTTGTGGGTTTTGCCATAAAATATTTCACGAATCTCTTCTCTTTTCTTTCCTGCTTTCATGCCTTACAGTGATCAGTCAGAAAACTGAACTTTAGATAGTGTTCTTCATTCAATTACTATCAATTGGTTAAATAGGCCATTTTGTCATTGATTTTCTTCCTAAGAAGCCATTAAAGTTTTTTTGTCAATGGTTCATTATTGTTTGTGATTAGCTAGGTGGGAGGAGAAATGGAAAATACTGATTCATGTAACATAAATGACAGCTTCCTATTTCTGGTTGTTCTATATTTGTGGTTTAAAGCCTGGTTTATTATTTAATAAGTAGAATTTCTCTCCACCTTTGATCACTGATACTATCACACAGAATACTGAATATTTAAAAGTAGTTTCCATTTAATCTATAGCACAGGTGCTGTATCACAAGTCAAAGCATCACCTGACAAGAACTGTGCTCAGTGATTAAATATATAAGATGCTTGCCTTCCAATCTGGAGCAAATGTACTGTTCGTGAAAGTGATAGATTAAACACTGTCTTGAGTTGATCCAGTGCCAGGATAAACTACCCAGTGGCTCATAAAACAGCTGCTGAAGAAACTCAAAGAACATTTTTTTTTTTAAATTTAACTGTGTTAATATCTAGGCCTGAAAAGGAATAGCCTGGTTTTGTGAAGTTCTGAACCTTTCGGAGAGCTTGTGGATTTCAGCACCTCTGAAAGTCATTTCATTCAAACAACTAATTTTTACCTACAATTAGGAAAAAAAAAAACAAACACAAAACTACAAGAAAAAAAATGACCTCAACTTTCAACAGCAGACAGCACCTGCTCCTAGTTTATTGGTGCTTTCTGAGGGCCTGTTTAATATGAAAACCCCTTGTGCAGCCATTGGTTTCACATGCCTGTCAGCATCAGCACTCTCTACTAGTCCCTGCAGAGCAGGTGAATTTTAAGAGGAATCTGTGTTTGCAATAACCTCCATAAAGCTCTTCTTTTCTGTACTTAATGTGTGTGCCACAGAAAGGTTTGGTCTCCAAGGAACCTACTTTGTCCTTTGCCAGGGCAAATCCCCCAGGCTGGGCTCTGACCACCCCCAGCTCCAGCTGCTGCGAGCGGAACCATGTTGGGGTGAAGGCTCGTGGGCCAAGGAGCAAACTCCCCATCCCTGGGCTCACCTGTTTGTAGTTTATCTGCAGCTGTTTCCATTAAACCCATGATAGATATTCCAGGTTAATATATGCCTGTGTGGCGGTGTCTTAGTTGAGTGTGCTATGAAGCTATTCTCTGCTTAATGCTAGAGTTACATGTGCTAGTACAATGTTAGTCTGATTATTGAGTTCTTTGTTGTGCAACATTTCTGCTTGAAAAAGGAACCCATGTTTGTTTGTGTGAAGCATGGCTCCTTCTTAGGAATGGCTCTTGCTGCTAAGTGAGCACCTGAGCTGAGTGCTCATGCACGAAAGGCTGGCTGCCAGGCAAGAAAAGAAAAGGCTTGAAGGGGTGAGTGCAACATCTATCCAGCCTGGCACCCCTGAGTGGCTTGGAGGAATGCTCACATGCAACAGAGTTGTTTCAGGCATGTTTGTCTTATTTATTCTTAAGGCCATTTATTTAGTAGTGTTTTTATTTGTCTAGGTGTCTTCAAACATTTTCACGTGTCAGTCTCAAAACTTTGTGTTTAATGTATATTCAGTGTTTCAGAAAGCTTTTTTGTATATTGCTTTTTCTTTAGATTATTTAATTGTATATAGACTTGCTAATTCTTTTGGTCTTTTGAGTTGTGTGCCAGGGAGCTTGTGTAGCTGCACAGGTGAATCAGGCTGGTAGAGGAGGAGAGTGCTCTGAAGCTGAACTAAATGTGTTGTTTGGTTTTGAGTCTCTACTAGATTTCAGTCTGGCACAAAATCCTGGTGGACTGTGAATATGCTGAGTTCTGGATTCACACTAGTCTCAGCTCAGGGGAACCAAGAGGGCTTTGAACAACCAGCTTGTAAACGTATTGATAGTATGACATCTGTGTTCCCACTGGTTTGGTCTGGTGGAGACAGATGTGCTGTGTCAAGGACTCGGGCATAGTTGATGAGCTGGAGCTTACAGAGAAAGGGAGTGTGTCATGGTTGCACAAGAAGTTTGGAAGAGGCTTTGGAAGCAACAAATTCTGGGAGAGGGATGTATTTCCTTCTGTATTTCACCATTTTATCGTGAGGGTTTTTTTTTTCCAATAGATAGAAATGCAGATTGAAAGGGGGTGATCAGGTTTAGTAACTTAGACCTGGTTGAAAGCTTGTCCTTAGTGTGGATAAAAATTTTGTCCATGTGAGACTACTGTGTTTAGTAAATCGAATTCTGTAGGGCTAGCCTGAGTTTGGAGGAGGGAGTCCTGTGGGTTCAGGGTGATGGAAGAGCTGGGGCATGGGGCATTGTTGGTAAGGCATACTTGGGCTGCTTGCTTTTCCCTCTACTTATTGTAGCTTCAGTGTACTCAAATTTGTCCGTGCAGCCTGATACTTCCAGTTAGTGTTTTAAGAAAAATGCTCTTCTCCCTCCCCTGCAAAATCTAGCTCCCAAAGAAATGAAAGCATTATTTGCACCCTAACAGAAGCAAATGCTTCTATAAAGTAAATGCTAATGGACATCTGGTACAGATGTGCTTTTCCCACCTCTCTTTTCCCCAAAATAATTCTGGTTTTGGCTGAGGGAAGGGGAAAGGCTGAGGCCAAGAACCCATGTGGGGAGATGAGGGGCAGAACCACCATGGAATAAGTCCCCTCTGCCTGCACTTCCCATTCCTTTGCAGAACGGGCTGTCAGCTGGTGCAATGCTGCCCAGCTGATGGGGTGAATTGACTTTCCAGAGGATCCAACAAGCACCACAGGTGGTGCAGTGCAGGGGGTAGGAGTGTGAGGACAGTGAGTCAGAAGAGAAGAAAAAGAACTTTCCTTTCTGGCAGTGTTTGTTATTGTGTTAGTGAGTCCCACTCAAATGCTGACTGGAACTGAATGGCTTAAAAGCACGATTTAATTGAGTCCCCAGTGTGGGATGTAGGAGTTGTATACGCTTGCAAGCAAAAGCCTTTTTGGTTTTCGGTAGCACTGGCATAGAGAGAAGTGCCTGTATTACCGATCTCTGAGTCTACATCAGCAATCCATTTGTCAAAGAGCAAGGGAGAAAATGAGTAATGAAAGTTTATGGAGTATATTTTCTTCTCCATGTGCTATTAGCATTACTGGGAAATGCACTTGGATTGAAGAGCATTTGCCCCCTTGTGTGCTTAATGATCGAGCCCCAGGTCACCGCCGAATCTCACGTGCTTTATGTGCTCCTCTATGCCATGTTTCTACACTGTAATTTAGAAAGGAGTAAATTATATTGCTGACCTTCGTTAATTGCTGTCAGTGAAGCAGTATCGTAGCCAAGAGCAGAATGCATCAAAATGACCTGAAATCGATCTTTCACTTTCTAAAAACCAAGATAGAATTTTCCTCATGTTATTAAAAATACGGTCACTTAGGATGCAGTGTTTAGAAAGCAGGTAGTATCTGGTCAGAAGATCACAGAAAAGAGCTTCGGTGACATGAATTTTCTCCTGAAGACGTGGTCCCTGCTGGGGAGTTTTAGTAGGAGCAGAATACAAAATCTTCTGGAATTGTCCTCCATACAGAATGAGGCTTTTTTCCTTTGGCAATTCTGTAAATGAAATGAGGAAAGCAGAACTGAGGTGAGGTAGCAGTATGGACATTATATGGTTGTGCATACACAGTTCTTTTTTTTTTTTTTTTACAGATTTGGGAAACCTGTAAAGTTTAAATGTATGTTAGTCCTTTCTGGATCTCACAGGAAAATCGTGGTGTATAAAATTAAAGCTCAGGTTTGTTACTGGGAATGGATGCAGAAAGGGAATCGTTCCCTTCTTAACTTTCAACATGAGCCCTGCCTGTCATATAACAGATTTGGTGACTTCAGAAGGAATTTTGAGAGAAAATCTTTGCCCCAGCTTTCCTGAGCTGTTAATTGGGGTTTGGTTTCGTTTGTTTTTATTTATTTATTTTTTTATTTTTTAGCAAAGAGGGTCTTGTTCACTTGCAAAGATGTGACAAACAACCATGAGCCTGTGCATGGATGCAGGGCACTAGCTTGCAGATGATCTGTTGCTCAAGGACCTGGTTGTGCTTACTGCAGTGAATAAGATGGGGGGCAATGGAGCTCAGCCCAAATTGTGGTGCTCAACTTGAGGGGTGAAAGACTTGCTGGCTAGAGGAGTGCTTGCAAGCAGGGGGAACTGGTATAGCTGCTCTCTGGAGAAGGGTGTCAGGTCCTGCTGCCCATGCTGGAGGACACCAGAGTTGTTTGTTTTTCATTATACTAGTTCAGGTAATACCTGTTCAGCTGTTTGTGGGAGGAGATAAGGGAGACCTCTGATACGGTGGGGTGCAGTGACAGGGTGACCACTGGGCAGCATGTGTCATGTTAGAAGCTACATTGTCATGTTCAAACTCCACCAAATAACATTTGAGGAAGGTGAAAAGTGGTTCAGGGTCTACAAGGACTTCCAAGCTTTGTCCCATTTGCTAAGGCACTGTCTTCTGGGGCTGTACATAGAAGCAGAGAGTGTGCTGCTGCACACAGGGAAGTTTGTTCATCCGCTCCTGGGTCACAGAGCCAAACCTCCCCCTTAAATGAGCCACAACATGTGCTTCCTTCTCAGGCAGCGTGCAAGGCCCTCACCTTTTGTTCCCAGCCCTCATGAATACTGAGTGGCTCTGCTATTATAACGCAGTGCACCCAAAATTAATGAGTAATGATTAACAATAAGCACTGAGATGAATGTAGCTAAGGCTTGTTTTTTCCTAAAAGTGATAACTGGGTTTTATGCCAGCACTGGCTGTTTCTCTCCTTCTGAGTGCCCTCATAGCTCTCAGCAGGCCAGGGCTGCTGTGGCACAGGGCGTGCGTGGTGGGAGAGCTGTCAGCCTGGCACGTGGGTGCTGTGGGTGCAGGAGGTGTGTCAGCTTGGCTCTGCCACGTGACGTGGGGCTCAGGGGCACAAGAGTTAATAAAACTCATCTGCAATGTACAATAGTTATGCACATCCCATGGTCTTGATCAGCTATTAGAGACTCCTTTAATCACAGGCAGGATCTGGTGAGCCTTTCCAAACACCTGGAACATGTATCCTTGAATATCCCTGGTGCAACGTGCAGGCGAGTGGGAGGCTGGTGCTGGACCAGATGAATAGGAGGATTTTCACCAAGTGACTTTGTAGGAGCTGCTGTAGGTCTTCTCCACTTCCCTGAAGCACAGAAAGAAGAGTTTTTTTCTGTACCAACAGCAGCAGCTCCCAAGGCTCTGCCCTCTGGAAAGAGGATGCAGTCATTTAAGAAAGTGTGTATGTGTGTAAGCTTTCAAATTAATATTTGTTAAGCCACTGCTGAATAATGGCAGTTGAAATATTACTAAAATTTTTAAGAATAAGGGAAATTTGGTTCTATTTCACTTAGACCAACTGTTCAAATGGTGCATGTTTAAATGTATGTGTGTTTTTCCTTCCTTCCTCTGCTTTGTTTCTTTTGCTTTGATTTTTTTCTAAAATATTCTTATTTTCAAGTAATTAAACCTCAGCCTTTGCATCCAGGCAAAGTTGGAGTAGATTTTGTGCTGTATGTATCTATCAGAATTACTGACTAAGACAAGCTCTGGCTATTGCTGCTCATGCTCTCATAAATCTCCCCCATTAGATTTCCTTGGATACCTTGATGTATTTTAGTTTCTATTAGATGAGCTACAGGAAAACAAGAATGGAAGAATGTAAATGGAAGAAGGTTTGTCCTAGCTTTGCTGTGATTTGCATATCCTAAACTAATCAAAGCTTTTGATAAATTTCTAAGATGCTCAGGTATGATAGAACTCTTCAACCAAATCACTTAAATCATCTTTTCACGACCTCTGTTCTAAAATAAGCTTTATTGTATGGATCTGGAGAAAGAGTGGTTCCTCAGTATTGCTAACAGATCATTCTTCAGTGTTTGGTCTTGGTCAGAGAATGGAGACTATCACATTGTGTCACTATAAAAATCAGGACTAAATCAGAAGTTCACATTTACAAATCTCTTTGAGGTTGCAGATGTGTTAAAAAATGCTGTGTTTGCTCTAGAAGTAACATAGTGCTCTAGAACAGATGCAGGTTTTGAATAAACTAGATGACTTGGAACATACTTTATTGTGAGATTCCATGTCTGGTCTAAACCCTTAATTATTCCATAAATTCCTGGGCATTTGGGCTTTTATCTGAAAAAAAGAAGAAAGCTCTGAATATCCAGAAAGTTGCTAGAGTCCCTTTTAGCTACTGTGCCTCTACTGAATGAAATGTTAATAAGTTAATTCCTGTGAATCTGTCAGATATGGAATTGCCTAATTGCTTGTGTTTTATACTATAGAGGTCACATTTTCAGCCTAGACTGACTTAATCTAGGCAACCTTGATTGCCATCGAGCCTTGATGGCAACCTTGATTGCCATTTTTTCCCTGCTGAAAATCCTATGACCTGTGTTTACAGTAGCTGATGAAGCACTGGAGAAGCTCTGCTCTGGGAGGGGACCTGGCTCTTTCTCGCCCGTAGGGACTGAGCTGAAGAAATCCCCTGGAAAAGCTGGAGGGGACCCATCCCACTTTCCCTGCTTGTCATTGTTAATGCGTCTCTCACGAAGAGGAGAACAAGTGTCCTCAATGGGGAAGAAGGCTTGTTGGAAAGAGCAGACAGTTACAGAGAGCCTGAGGAAAGCAACTGCTGCACAGGACTTATCTCAGCTTTGCAAAACCTGCGATGAGTTTGGAGCATGTCCTGGTGGGACTGTCAGTGAAAGGGTGGATTTGGGTTGTAGGGACTATGTTGGTTGATTCTAGTAGCAGTGAACACAGCACCAGCACGGAGTTATCCCTAGTGGAGAGCAAATCCAGTCTATGCTTTCAAAGCATTTACATCTGCATTGTTGTAGTTGCTTCGTCACAGGGACAGTGGAATGAGGGTTTGCAGTTCTGAATTTGCTTTCAAGTAGGTCTCTAATCAACAGGCTAAAATAAGAATTTCTGGGGAAGTGTTAGCACAGAGATGTGGGCTTCAGGCTGGAAAACTGAAAGCAGAGAGGCGTAAAAGGGTGATAAGGGAAGCAGCCCTCCATGGTAAAATACAGTCCACATGATTAAATGTTGTGTGCTAAAATCTCCTCTCTGCAGTGAGGGGAGGAGAAGAGTTTCTGGAGAGACTAGAGGACAGGTGAAGATTGAAAATCAGAAAATGCACACTATTTTTCAATGTTTTTGAAAGGCTGACATTTTGTCGGTTAGGAAGATTTCATTGTATCTTATTGGAGGGAAGGAGGAATAAATCAATAAATATTCTTAAAAGGTGAAGGAACTTCAAAACCACAAATGCGCATCTGTGTGTTGGCAGAATGTGTGAAATGGGTGGTACGCAGGTAACTGGCAGAAAGACAGTGTGCCAGGAGCTGAGTAATGCAGCCAAGGGTTATTGCATAGGTGAAACTGGAGAGGAGTGTGATATGTAAAGACAATGTGTATATATTCTTCTCTTATAAAGTGAGAGATTTGATGAAATAAGAGCACTTAAAAATTGAGGCAGACCCCAAATGCACTAAATGTCATTAGTTCTGGTAAATGGAATGTTCACTTGTGCTGTCCCAGGGCATGATATAAAACGTTCATTTGCTTGTGTAGAGGACTTCAGTGCCCTAAAGGAACTGTTGTTACTTCTGGAGCTGAGAGTGGTTTTAACCTGCACTGCAGAACTAACCCGTGTCCTGACATAGTTCCATGAGCCCTTGCCCAGCAGCATCACAGAATGGACCCGTGTGTTTTCCTCCAGTGCTGCCTTAGAGCCAGCTGAAGTCTCTGGGCCTGTGGTTGGGGGTCGGTCAAGCCTGGTTTTGGCTTGTGTCCCAAATGCTGTTCAGATGGGAACAGAGGGCTGCCAGCCCAGCAGGAGCTGGGGACTGCCAGGACAGGCATTGCCTCTGGAGGAAATACTCACCTGAAAGACATCAGATTTCTCCTCTTCAGTGCTTATTCAAAAGCCTAACTTTGGTTGTAGTTATATCTTAGGACACTGTGAAGAAACCACGATTTTAATAGTGTCTGTTGTTGTTCATGAACCTGCTGAAATGCTATTCTCAACAAAAATGTGGTTTTTAATCTATTTGCTGTTTAAGATTCTTGTAGCATCTGAATGCCTAAAAAAAAAAAAAAAAAAACACACCAGGAAAAAAAAAAACACAACCAAAGGCTGATCTCTGTGGCATTTGCTAGCAAATGTGCTCAGGACTTATTCCCCCTCCATTTTTCTTTTCCCCATTTTTATATATGTTTTGGTTATGTTTTGCTTTTGTTGCTTGTTTCATTACAATTTTGTTCTTGAGTCACACTTTGTGTTTTAATAGACAAACCAGCAATTTTACTCAATCATTAAGGTGCTTGAGTTATTAAAGCCCCTGGCAAGTGTAAACAAAACACATGGATAGATGAGTGTTTGCCCTTCTCATCTTCAAAGTGCTTTACAGTCATTAACCAATTATTCATGGTTTATTCTGTGAATATCCGGATAGATCTCTGAGTTGTTTGTATTAAATTATCCTTGCAAGATCATGCAAATTTAAAGGAACTACATGGTTTCAGTTATAAGGGAATTAGCAATTTCTTAATGAACCATTTAATTGAAACAAAGCATCTAGATGTTGCAGGATACAAGTGGTGGGAAAAACTCCCCTTAAAGCACTCTCTTTACAAAAAGCTGGGTTGTACCAGGGGCAGGAAGCAGAGCTGCAGAAGCTGCTCTGCAAATCAGCAGGGATGTAAAGGCAGGGGAGCAATCTGGTTAGTTGCATGGCTATCCCTTGCCAAAGTAAACAGTAGTTTGTTTAGAAAGAAATAGTTTTATTTTCTTAATCCCTCCGAATCCATTGCTTTTGTAAAACTAGCTAGGTATTATGTAAGATGGAAGACTTGGAGTAGAATAAGAGAAAGTCGTTGCTGTTTTTGTTTCTGCTCAAAATCTTAAAATCTTTCAGTGTCCCTGTTCTCTAAAATATCCAGGTCTTGTCTTTATTACATTTCCTAACAGGTAGAGGTGTGATATGCTTTATGGCTTCTGCCTTGAAGGAATTAATTTAACTTTTTTTAAACCACAGCTGATTTCAGCTGTGATATTCAGGTAATATGGCTGATAGATGCATTTCCAGAAAGAGAAGAGAGTCTTAATTAATGGTGGCCAAATTGAGCTGATTATTTTAGATTAAGATAGCAGCGAAGATGGAATGACTTGGATTTTTACTGGGTTTTCCAGGTTAAATATTTGCTGCTCCAATCGGGGAAATGTCTCTGGCATTCTGCTTTCCTCTCTGCACAATGCACTGAAACAGTTAAAAGCAAATTGTACACTTTTTTTTTTTAGTCCAGCAGTCTGGAGGTTCAGAAGATAAGAGCTTCTCAACATGAATGAACTGTGAAATGTATTTGAGAATGAAGCTTTTGATGAGAATTTACATGTAAAAAAACCCCCAAACTTCCATTTTAAAATACATCATGCTGTTTATTCCTGCAGAGAAGTCTTATCTTCAGAATTTCAGACTGTTGTACTGAACAAATTTTTTTTAAAGATATTTTAATGTCAGTTGACACTAGAACCCTCCCCCATAACAGTGTTTGGGAGGGGAAATCCTCTATTATTGAGTTTTTCTTGCTGCAGGTATAATATCCCTTGAATACTTCTAGGCCAAATGCCCTTTTGGAATTATACAAGGTTTTGTCTCTTAGATGGTTGGTCTGAGCAAAATCAGGAAAGCTTTCCTGCAAATGGCATTGGAGCAGAGTCATGTCCAAGCAAATGTCTGTCTTGGTTACTTAGTGTGATAAGTCCTCCTGGCCCTCCAGAGGCAAGTATAACAGCAGAACCACTGTTCTTGTCAAGTTGTGCACAATGTAAACGCTGGTGCTAGGCAGCTCACTACTGCTTAAGTGTTTGCACGAGTTCCTGAAAATCACTTGTTCTAGTAAGTGTGTAAAACGACATCAGGAAACTGAGTGAAATACTGATATTGCATAAGCAAGCATAACCAGAAAGTTGTCTTGAGTCATTCATTTCCTGTTCTTGGATGTCACTTCTAGCACTTAAAAAGGCTGATAAACCTCAGCTGACATCGAGGGCACAAAATGTAAGTTGTTGGGTTCAATGATTCTCACAAGCACTAGTGCCATTTCACTACAACAGAAAATGAAATAATTAATCTCTCACAAACGTATTGTGGAGTCCTTCTGCATGTGCTGTGGACCATGTGCACTTTCTGGAATCCTTTAAAATAACCATTTTGTGGATTACATTTTCCATCTGTCTATGTGTGTGCAAAGGAAGAATCTGCCATGGACCTTGCCTTGTTACACTTCTTGCAAGTCCTTGAAGGGTGGATGCCAGCATCCCCTCACAACTTATTGCACCAAAGACCTGTCTTCCTTCTTGCGCTGAAGATCTATCAAGCAGGTTACAGATTAATTCCAGCTCTAGGATAGTCATAAAAATGGAGATACCATTGGGAAGAAGCACTAGACCAGCCTATGGAAGGAAAAATCTTTTGCAGAGCTTAATCCCATGAAATCCATCACTGTGCTTTCACTTCTCAAATATTGCTGTGCCATAACACTCACCATCCATCTCCACCTGCAAGGAGCATCTTAAAGCCCAACTCCAGCCTGCTTCCATTTTTTTTTTTTTTTTTAAACTATCATTCTGTAATTGATACAAAGCTCTTATGACAACCAGCTCTAGATAGCACTGTTTATCTGTGCTGGTATTAAAGATGAGGAGCAAGGTCTCTAAGGAGAAGGATTATGTTAATTAGATTGGGTATAGGTGAGCAAAAAATGTGATAAACTTTGAACTCTGAATCTCATCTGTCTTTCACTTCATCCTTGGGGAAGTGCACAGCCAGTACAAGCTGTCAGGGTGAGGCTTCTCCCCAGGCTCTCGGGACTGGCACCCTGTGCCCAGGAAATGGCCGTGCTGGTTTACAGCTGCTGAGCCTTTCAGCTCCAGCTGTTGCTGTCCTAAGCTTCTGCAGGCCCAGTGCAGGAGCCCAGCAGAACCACACAGCTCTGGCAGTGCGTGCTGGCTTGCAGGAGTCAGCACACCGTCCCCACACAGCCCCAGTGCCTGCATGGGCCGGGCTGCACCCAGCAACTACTGCCGGGGTGCTGGGCTGGACATAAGAACCTGGGTGTTAGATGGGCAGGGAATGTTCTCAATGGGGTGACTTCTCAGGGTCACAGTTAGAAGGGATTTGGATGCCTGTCAGGGAGTGGAAGGTTGAGCTGCTCTCAAGATGCTCCTGCACAGGTAGATGTTGTTGAAAAGACATTTATGTATTTTGAGGTGGAGGAAGAGAAGAAGAAGGGCAATCAGGTGAGCACTTTGTAAGTGGGTTTGCTTCTCTTACCTGACAAGGAACAGGTGATCTGCTTAAGCAGCCTCTGCTTTTCATTTCTGCCTACTTGGCAGAAGGGGTAGATAGGAGAAGAGGAGAGGGGGTAGCCAGCTCGGGAAGCCAGGCTTGCTGCTGTTCCCACCCAGAGGGGTGCAAACAGGGTCAGTCCTCACCCACTGTGGTGGCACTTCTCTGCCAACTGCTCCCTTGAGCCCCACAGGCAAAGGAGGCAACAGCCCCCAGTCGTCTGCCTCTCTGCTGCGCTGGTTTTGCCTGGGACAGTTAAATGTCTTCATGATAGGTAGTATGGGGCTATGTTTCGGATTTGTGCTGGAAAAAGTATTGATAACACAGGGATGTTTTAGCTGGCCCTGAGCAGGGCTTACGCCTCTTCTGCGCCTCACCCCCCCCAGCAAGTAGGCTGGGACTGCACAAGAAGTTGGGAGGGGACATAGCTGAGACAGTTGAACCAAACTGACCAAAGGAATATTCCAGACCATGTGACATCATGGTCAGCCAAGAAAAGCTGGGGGTAGGTTGAGGGGTGTGGGGTGGGCTGCTGCTCAAGTGCTGGCTGGGCTTTGATCAGCTGGTGGTGAACGGTTGTTCCCATTTGCAACACTTGTCTGTCTTGGCTTTTGCATTTCTCTCTGTTACTTTCCTTTTCTTTGCAATTTTTAATTATTATTTCAATTATGAAACTGTTTTTATCTCAACCCATGAGTTTTCTCATTGTTACTCTCCTGAGTCTCCCCCATCCAACTGTGGGGAGTGAGCAAGTGCTCTGTGGGGCTTCACTGCTGGCTGGAGTTCAAGCACAACAGCAGGGAACTGCCAGCTTGACCGATTCCTAACTTAACATTTACTTTTGCAATGTGGGGCACTTCTCAAAGCGTACTTAAAATGCAGGGAAAGCTGTGTTTACTGTTTTCTGGCATGCGTGAATGGTTGTTACATATTTATAGAGGATGAGAGCAGCAAATCCTTGTTGTGGCTTTCATGTGGTAGAAAGGCTTCACTCTGGAATATTGTTTTAGTTGATCACTCTCTGCCAAATGCCATTTTGAAGGGCTGGGATGAAGGTGTGTGCACAGAGCCTGGCTCATCATTTGCTAAGTATTAGGTGATGGTCATGCAGCAGGTGGGCTGTGTGAACTGCTGTGTTCATGTTGGTACAGCAACTGCCCCAAAAACCTTGTGATGTAGCCATGGAGTATCAGAAGGGCTGTGAAGGAAAACACACAGTTTTCGGTGAAGGGAGAGAAGAAGGGAGGTGGCCTGGTCCCATAGGGGTTCTGAGCAGTGGGTGTCAGTTGCCTGACTGCTGTCTTTAAAATCTGTCCTATATTTGCTTTACTGATTTAGTAAATATGGAAATTTTTTTGTGAAAGACCAGCATCTGAATGAAGGTAGCCAAAGGCTCTTCTCCATGTGACATGGCAGATTGCTCGGAGGCAGCAGGAACACAAATCTCACAGTGGGCACTGCAGAGCAGGGCTGCCACAGGTAGCAGCAGTGGATGGGGGCACAGCACAGACGTGCTGTTGTTCCTGCTCTGAGGATAAATGAAAGACCTTCCATCTCAAGAGCTTTCACTTCTCTTTTCTCTTAGCAGTTCACATGCTTTCTCTTTTCCCTCAAAAGATGCTAGTTCCTTTGTTCGATGTGTGTTTGGTACAAACTTGATCAGAAGGCAAATCTAAGCTTATTCCCTTTGTAGCAACAAATGGAAACATTCCAAAATCTCAGTTCAGCTGTTGCCAGAAGTACCAAAAAAAATTGTAATTTAAACTCTCCCATTTCAGTGTCGTCAAATGATTCAGTATTCAAATTTATCATAGGCCTCAGCAAATTAAATAATACAATTCCACATGAAATAAAGTGTGGCTTCTGTTCAACTGAGCCTACTCAATTCAAGTGTATTCTGATTCAGCAAATCTTTAATATGCAATCAGCCTACTTGATGGTATATATTTATTGTCCTTCTGTGGGAAGAGATATCTCAGCAACCTGATGCCAGCATGTAGGTTTTTCAGTATTTTAATCTCCAAATCCTGTTGTTGAAGGATGTGTTATGCTGTTTCCATCCCACAGTTGCTGGGTACCAGTTCAGTTCCAAAAAGACCTAAAATACAGGCTAACTCCTAATGCTGCAGTGTGGGGTGGATGCAACTTTCCTTTGGGTTTGGGAGAAGTACACAGTGACCTGCATTTGAACAGTTGGAACCAAGAGCCTCTCTCACTGTGGATTTCAGAATCTTTCTGAAGATTAAGGTTTAAATGAGAGACCTTGTGTTCCTTTCAAAGTGTCTTTTTCCAAGTGTCAATCTTGAGCCTTTACTATGTGAGGTTGGTTTACTGCTCAGGGAGGTTGCTCACAGCAATGCGTCAGTGACAAAGGTGTAGTACTGTGTCCTCACAGGTGGACTAGTGGCCTACAATGTCCTTGCTAGGTTTTTCTTTTATCATGTAGATAATAAAGAACTGCAGAAGGAGCATATAAGTTTAGGTCTGCAGGTCCAAGATGTGCAACTGATAGCTGAGACCTGCTGAGAGACATGGCAAGTTCCTGTTTGGCCATCTTGAGGCCACCAACTTACAGATCTTTGTTGATAAAAACTCAAGTATTGATCAGCTTCATGGGGTAAAGAGTCAGAAAACAGATACCATTCGAACTGTGTCTTCAGAGTTTCATTATAGTGGCTGTGACCATAGTAGCTAGTACTTAAAGTAGTACCCTGCTTTTTATCCTCTTCGTATCCTCATAGCTGCTGATGTTATTGCATCTGGGCTCACTTGGGTGTTTGGGGTTTTCTTGTGCCTAACTGAAGTCCATTTAGTGAAGATGTTGAGGAAACTTCTGTGCCGTGTGAATATTGGCCGCAAGTAGTGTTTAGTGTCATTAAGTGGTTGTCAGTATCTAAGTTTGAGCTGCTTGGGGACACTGGTAACTTGTCCAACACTGCTCGTGAGGTGGGTAGGCAAGCTGGGAGTCAAACCTGTAACAAATAACTGGATGTTTGGATCACTCTTTCTTTTCTCGTTTTGTCTCATTCCTTTTTCCTTCAGCAAAAATAAGTCTGAACCCTTTCGGTCCAATGCAATTAAGAAATCCAATTAGCACTCAACTCACAGGGTGCTGTTATCATGTTGACTTCTAATCATCCTGCTGTACATTTCTTTTCTAAGCCCTGACTGTCACAGAATAATTAACTTGAACATGCTGAAGCAGAATACTTTTAAAGAAAAAAAAAAACTCTTCAAAATCTTGTGTATTTATTAGCTACTTATGTGATGTGTTATGAAAAAAGGATAAGCCAGACTGAAAATATGAGCTTAATGTTAACCTATTTGTAGCAGTCCTCTTGAGTGAAATGGTTTGTCTTGTGGAAGAAAGTGCATGCTCACTAACAGAATTAGCTGAAGGACTCCAGAATTGAAGCCTCTCTGCTAAAAGGGCTGACCACAGCTTTCAGCAGTCTCTGAAGGTTTGAGTAATTGCTTCTTGTGGCTGTATCTTGGTTATGAAATGTTGGGTTTTTTTAATTAAACCATCATCCCTCTTGTAAATACCACTTTCATTTGGTTTGTAATTAGGGGAAGGATGAATGCTGTGCACTGCTTAGCTCTCACAGGATAGGAGTGAATAATAAAGAACTGTACAAAGAGACTGTCAAATCTGGTTAAAATGCCTTCCTCACCCTGTTCCCCCAGATCTTGTTCCTATGCTTGGGTTTTATCCATGCTCTGTTTTCATGGTGATAAGGTCTGCTAACAGTGCTATGATAAAACAGGTAAGTAAAAAAAATTCTAAAATCCTCCTGTAATATACAAGTTGGGAGGAATATAATGCATTGGGGAGGGTCTGGAACAGTCCTTTTTTCAAGCGTGGACATGGTTGCCTTGCAAAACATGGCAAGGCCAAGGAGTGAAAGCCAGTTTCCTTCCATGCTGCATCTGCAGAGGTATTTGATTTCATGCACTGCCAGCTTTGCCAAGCCCAGCAAGAAAGGATCCAGCTTGCAGTGCTCCCAGTGATGGAGATTTTTTCCATTTTGAACACTTTAACTTTTTTGTCCCACAATAGTTCCTCTCTGTTCAAGACAGCAGAATTTATTCTCTCCTTAGGGTGTAGAGAATATCATTAATATATTGAATCAACAGAAACTTAACACAGATTGCTTTAAATTCATGCTCTCATCACCCAGAATCAAGGGTTAACAGAAGCCTGTGCTCATTGCTCAAGTCTGTCAACAGAGGCAAAAGTACACAAAGCCACTTTTGCCCCTACGTAATTCACTTCACCTACCCAAACTGCTTGGATTGAGCCACAAAATTTTAGCTTTTTCTGATGTTACTGAGCAGTGTGAGCTAGGACAACTCAAAAAAAAAAAAAAACCACAAAGACAAACAAACAACCCCCAAAGGTCAGGGGATGGCAGCAAAAATCCCTCTAGATAATTGTTTGCCTTTATTATAGACTTTAAATACCTAAATTTAGAGGGGTAAGAAAACCTTGGTGCCCTATCAAAATTTGTTTGCTCCTAAGTATTGATTTTCTTTTGATTTTTTTTAAAATTTCTTTTGTCTTTTCCATACAAGTGGTGCTTTCCAAGCACCCAAACGCTGCCCTAGGCTTTGGTTCTTGACAATGAAGAGCTGGCACAGGTGTTAGTTAGCTGAAACAGCACTGTTCCTTTTTTCTCAAAAGACTGTTTTCAGTATATGATTATGTGAACCATGTAGCCTTTCTGCTGTGTTTTTAGGTTTGATTGACCTCATCAATTACTACAGTGGTACTTAATTTGATCTTAAGTGAGGGTCTTCTTATTTGGTACTTTTACAAGTGCTTAAAGCCAAAATATCTAGATAAATTCAGTATAAAACAAAAAATACGTTCTCTGCTTTTAATTTGTAAATTATCACAGCATATTTGAGCGATTTTCTTTGTGTTTTGTCTTCAAATGAGACACAGAAAATTGATAAATGTAGAGGCATCAAGCTGTTTGACTCCAGCTTGTTCTGAATGATTTGTGTGCTGTTCCTATATCACTGCATCAAACCGTCTTATGAAGTAGAGTGCAAAATCACTTGTTTTCAGAAAGCCTCCAAGATCTTTCTTAGAGTATTTAGAAGCCTAAATAATGAGTGGGATCATGCAAGATAACTCACTGTGTGTTGAAGTCTGTCAAAGTTTGCTTGTTGACTGTAGCAGGTTGTGGGTCAAATACCAGGTTGCTCTAAGAGGTTATGGAATCTCTGTCCTTGAAACAGTCAAAACCTGACTGTAAACTGACCAAAGCAACCTGCCATGGTTAGCCCTACTCTGAGCAGTGCCTTCTGACCTTTCTAACAACAACTTTTATGGATGCTCCATCACTGGATGTGTTCAAGATGAGGTTGGATGGGACTTAAAGCAACTTGGTCCAGTGGGAGGTGTCCTTGTCTATGGTGGGGGGATTAGAACTAGATGCTCTTTAAGGTCCTCCCCAACCCAAACCATTCGGATTTTACATAACCCCCATTTTCAAAAAGGGT
>NW_008629229.1:0-1269 GCF_000691845.1 Merops nubicus
GTGACACATCAAGTCCAACAGCAAACAGGTTTTTAGCTGCAGACACTTTTATAGCATATCCTGTGTTCCTGGACATGCTGCTCTTGAAATAAATTAAAAAGGATAAAGCAGCAGAGAAGCTAACATGCCAGTAACACCCCTCCATTTCTGGCTTCATGCTGCTTAGCCCCTGCTGTTGTATTCCAAATAGACAGGTTCTTAGTATTCACTGGCAGCAAACACAGGTTTTTAGCTGCAGACACTTTTACAGCATATCCTGTGTTCCTGGCCATGCTGCTCTTGAAATAAAGGATAAAGCAGCAGAGAAGCTAACATGCCAGTAACACCCCTCCATTTCTGGCTTCATGCTGCTTAGCCCCTGCTGTTGTATTCCAAATAGACAGGTTCTTAGTATTCACTGGATTTACCCAGTTTATGCAGTTTGAGTGAGCATCTTCCAGAAGTAGAGACATCCCAGTAAATTAACCAGTCATTTCCTCCAACTCAGGCTAAAAGAAGAGATCATCTCAGGTTGTTTTTGACCAGCTATCACATTTAAAGTTGTTGTTCCCCAGTCCCCATCTTTACCAACAAATACTTCAGTAGAGATAGGAGCAGTTCAATTTCAATTCCAAAATGAGACTGAGGTGTTCAGGAGGAGCAGGCTTGTTTCTGCTATAGGAGCCCGAGTTTGTGGGCCCCCTCTGGCACTGCCCTCCATGTCTCTGATGTGCAAATGCAAAGTGAATCAATTCCTTCATGTGGAAGAAGTCACACTCCCAACACACAAACATCACTACATTATTAGCCTTCCAAAAATATAAGGATGCTCCCAGTATTTAATTACAGTTAAGCACTGATATACTTTAAATATTTCCTCTGACTGGTCAGTCCAGAGAGGATTCCTTATCCAAACCTGTTGTGTAACCAGCAAAGCCCTCTCAAGGGGAAACAACTGTCTCATATTGATATTTACATGCATATGATAGCAAGAAATGCTCCCTGTTTTCCTCAAAACAAGTAGTATCTTTTTTATTTCCATATTGCAAGTCCAAGGGTCCTTACAGGAAGGAAGCCAGTGACAGCCCAATGGGCTGACTACCTACAGGTTTCACCAAGATCTGTTTTTTTGAGAACAGAAGGCTTCAGTGCAAGACAGAGCTTATACAAAACATGACATGCCAAGTAAGTGCCTCCAGTCCTTTTAGAATTGCAAGCAACAAGCTCAGTGGGTCTTAAAGCACACTTCCCTGCCAGTGAAATCTGTTTAAAACATGTCACTTTTCCCAT
>NW_008629229.1:1300-4634 GCF_000691845.1 Merops nubicus
CTTTACCAGTGGAACCCTGAGAACCCAAACAGGAGTTAACATCAGAGTGATCTCAGCACAAGCAGCAAGGGAAGCAGATGAAGGAAGGATGTGGTTTATAACTACACTACTCATACTTACAAGTATTTGTGCAAGGAATAAAAACACAGCAACACATTCAAAAGTTAACAGTAGTAGGAGTTTAAAACCTCTCCCCAAGCACTTACCTGTGTAAAAGAATCCTGCTCTAGCCAGCTGCTCAGGACACATGTCTGTGTACTGTGGCCAGTTGTGAAATGTAGATAGTCTCACCTCCTCTGTCACCATCTCTGGGTATTCTGGCTCGTTGGGCAGGGCTGTGTCCTCACTGTCTATCCCCTGCAAAAAACTGAGGAACTGCCCATCCACAGTGTCAAACATTTCCTGAAGAGGCAGCATCTCTTGGTTCCCAACATCTTCACCACAAATGAATTTACAGGAAGGGAAGAACTTCAGGTGCTCTGCTGTTGGGCAGTCCCCAGGACTCCAGTCCTTCAGGACCCCCCCACAGCAGAAGCACTGTACTTCATCTCTTGGACCCACAAAGAAGAAGCCAGCCTTGACCAAATCCCGGGGAGAGACGGGAGAGGTGCCGGGCCACTGCCGAAAAGTCCTCAGTCTTCTTGCTTCATTCCTCATGCTGGATTCAAAGAGCTGGCAGCAAGCAGCCCTGAGCTCAGCCTCTTCTGCTGGTGCCTCATCCCCCATGTTCTCCTTCTGCAAGAGAGCATGAGACAACCCAGAGCAGTCAGCTGCATCCCAGGGGTCAGGCAGCACTCACCCTGCGGTATCTGCTGCTCGTCCCTACGCATATTCCAGAAAGCTCCTGGTCTGGTCAAAGCTCAGCTCGTTTGGGCATCACAGCCCAGTCAGAAACCTGGTGCTTCTGTTCTTTGCTGCTGAGCTTTTGCTGAGTCCTCACTCGTGGCTGAAGGGAAGAGCCCAGCACTTTCCCAGCCCCTCGGGCAGCTCACGGGAGAGATGCTGCCAGGAACAGCGCAGGGGGAGGACACAGCCCACGCTGCCTCCCTTGCTGAGGCACTCCAGCTCCCAGCTCCTCATCTCTCTGAGAAATCCCCAGCCATTCTGCTCAGCTTTGAAATTAACATTCAAAAGACTCTGCTTCTTTTTTTCCTACAAACAGATTTTAAAAGGCATGCCATAACAGAGCAGAGAACAGCCACACCCAATGTTCAGTTACAGCCAAGCACTACACAGAATATCAGTAGATTTTTCATGTAATGATTAAACAGTGAATATATAGTGATATCTTTATAAAATATAACTTCTCCAGGACACAGTCAAAAATAATTAGGTCCAGTTCCTAGAGGGAGGTGTCCTTGAAGATAAGAATTTTCTGCCTGTGCTGGTTCTGTGCAGGAGGAAGAGGGAAATTAAGCTCGGAGTGAGTGCCCAGTGATCCAGGTCCTCATCCTAATAAAGGTAACAGCCTTTCCCTGCACAAATAAGAGAAACTGCTCATAATATATCTACATGGCTGGGAAATACACTTTCAAAAGGTCATACAATTACATAAGTGAGAATCAGCATCAATTTAACTACTCACTCCAACAGAATTCCTCTGGAGTGAAGTCACTACACACATGACTGAGTGGTAGGTGACTCAAATCCACTTTTTTGCTTTGTGCCCTGAAAAATCCCTTCACCACTGAATTCAATAGGTCAATTCATCCCAAGAAAGCATTAACTATCTGCTGGTTATCAGAGCTAAACATTTTTAAGGACACAGACCCAAAACATCACACAGGCAAATATTAAATTGTGTGTGTGGGGTGGGGAAATAAATATACACATACACCTAAAATGATCTGGCCTTTCAAAGCTGGCACACCACATTGTTGACCTAACAAAAGACTATTTCAGTGCTCTCTTTTGAGCATGCACATCATACAAAACAATCAAGTGGAGACCAGGAGTATCTCTGAAGTTCTACTCATCTTAGTTAAGTGCTGCAGTGCATTGAGGGGAAAAAAACTTACAAGGCATTTTAGTTGGAAGACCTGTAGCCAGAGTTAACAAATCCATCCTTTGTAAATGTTACGTGTTTAGGGGGACTGTGAGAGCCCAAACAAGTTTGCTGAACCACATGCCTCTTGCAGGAAAAGGCAGCAAGGAATAGGAAGTTTATGAACAATCAAATTTTTTAGTCTGTAATCAGAATCACAGAAAGCAGAGCTGTGAGAAGGCTCCAAAAGCTTGGTTTAGAAACTGCGATTTAATATAACAGTTAAGGACTATATCACTGATACAGAGTAAAATTTATATATGGATGAAAAAAATTATAGTCACTGCTAAGCAGCAGAATTCACAAGCTAAGCAAATTTAGGAGCACACAGTTTTTGAGCCTGCACAGCAGATTTTGCTCTCAGAACACAGAAGAGCAACCGTGAGACTCATTCGTCAGGCTCAGCTCCACAATATCAGTGTTGGGCTCATCTTGGGCCTTAATAACAAGAATTATTGTTCTTAAACTATGGCAAATTATGTTTTCTACCTAGAAGGTGCCTGAGTTATCTCCACCTACTTGCACTTTGGCAATGCACATCAGAGCCAGCCTCACAACAAAAGCAAAGAAAGGCAATTATTATTTCCACCCAAAAGAGCTGAATCAAGCTGGTTTTAAATAAGAGATACAAGATAGAAGAACAAATAGGTTTATCTTGTGCTTATGAAGGAACCCAGTATGGTTTACCTGCATTACAAACATTTATGTGCTCTGTAGAATGTTAACTTAACCAAAAAGGCTCTCCAAACCAAAATGTTATCTTAAATAATTACAACAGCACTACAAGCCAATGTTCTCCCACAATCCACTACTCACCCCTACATAATAACACACTTCCAAAGCACCAGTACAGCTAACAGCAACAATTTACCACAATTAGAACAACAAAGCTAATAAATAAATCAATTTACCTGCAATAGAGTAAAACAAAATGCCTCCAAGAACTAAAACTCTCCCAACCCCCCAAGCTTCAGGCTACCCTCTGCTCTCCCAGGCAAGGCAAGAGCCTTTCTCAGAGAAGCAGAAGACTCCCAAGGTGTAAGTGAGGGCCCCTGCCACAGGGGCCATTTCTAATCCCTCATTTTCCCCAATTGGTTGGGTTTGTGCTGAAATTCTCTCTTGGCTCCACAAGCCAAATTTCAGCTTTGTAAGTGGGAGTCACCAGGGAAAGTTCAGCTCAAGCTTCCTGCTGTGATTCTATAGTAACAGTATTTCTGTGTCTTTTTCAACTTGCTCTCATGTGGTTTGTGCCTTAGATTTTAAAAGAAATTTAAATTTATTAAATATTAT
>NW_008629230.1:0-14318 GCF_000691845.1 Merops nubicus
AAGAATGAGGGCTTGCTTCACACACCCTTGCAGTGTAGAATTTCTTCCTAATGTCTAACCTAATCCTTAGCTAGTGTAACTTAATACCATGTGCTCTTGTCCTGTCAGTTGTAGCATGTAAGAAGAGGCCAAAACCTGCCTCCCTACAGCCTCCTTTCAGGGAGTTGTAGAGAGCAACAAGGTCTTCCCTCAGCCTCCTCTTCTCCAGGGTAAACAACCCCAGCTCCCTCAACTGCTTCTCATAAGACTTATCCTCAAGACCCTTCACCAGCTTTCTTGCCCTTCTTTGCATCCTCTCTAGAACCTCACTGTCCTTCTTGTACTGTGGTGCCCAAAACTGAACACAGGACTAAAGATGCAGCCTCACCAGTGCTGAGTACAGCAGGACAATCACTTCTCTAGTCCTGCTGACTACACTATTTTTAATACAAGCCAGGATGTCATTGGTCTTTCTGGCCACCTGGGCACACTGCTGGCTCATGTTCAGCTGTGGGTCAGTCAACACCCCCAGGTCCCTTCCTGCAGAAGAACAGATTTCCAGCCACTCTTCCCAAAGTCTATAGCTGTGCATGGTGTTGCTGTGGCCCAAGTGCAGGACTTGGCACTTGGCCTTGTTAAACCTCATACAGTTGACCACGGCCCATCATTCCAGCCTGTCCAGGTCCCTCTGAAGGGCCTCCCTACCCTCAAGCAGATCAACACACCCACATAACTTGGTATCATCTGCAAACTTACTGAGGGTGCTCTCCATCTCCTCATCCAGATCACTGATAAAGATGTTAAAGAGGAGGGGCCCCAGCACTGAGCCCTGGGGAACACCACTTGTGATCTGCCCCAACCAGATTTAACTCCACTCCCCACCACTCTCTGGCCCTGGACACCCAGCCAAAGTGCACCCAACAAGGACCAGGGCAGCCATTTTTTTAATAAGACTGTTGTGGGGCACAGTATCATGATGTCTGCTCAACAGTAAAAGCTAAGAGAAAGGAGGAGATCGGTGAGGAGGCATCCATTATTGTGATGGTTGTCTTCTGCAGCAACCACTACACATCCTGACACCTTGCTTCCTGGTAAGTGTCTGGACATCACCTGCTGATGTGAAGTCGAATATAAATCTTTTGCTTTCCTTTGCTTCTGTATGTAGCCTTTGCTTTTGCTTTATTAAACTGCCTTTACCTTGACCTATAAGGTCTTTTTCCATCACATTTTCTCACTGTCCATCCTGCTGAGGAGGGAAGCGGTAAAGTGGCCTGGTGTGCACCTAGCATCCAACCAAGGTCAATCCAACACAGTTGTGTAGGAGTCCATTTGCTCCTAAGGACATGAATCCAAGTAAGACATTTGGTTGATTCCAGTCATACATCACTAGTGCTGTCTTCCAAGATACTGGAGTTTTGCATGACCCACATGATCATTCTTCTTCCTTCCCTGACACCAATACCTGAATATCTCATTTTCATCTTCCTGTTATCTAAAAGCTGGCTGCTCTATTCTTATTAATTGTCTCCCTTCATTTTTCCTTCTCCCTCATCTTTTTCTTTGAACTAGAGTGACTGAAAATAACCTTACAAACTCTCTATATAAGAAAATCTCAAATCAATGAGAATTCTGCAGGAATAGAAAATTACTTAATTATCCACATGTTATTTGGAGGATGTTAAAAAGTCATCAGGAGGAGCTCACAACATTAATTTTAATCAGTTGTTCAATAATTCTTCAAAACAGTGCCTTTTATATAAAACCTGTTTGCACATATTCCCTTGGTGTTTGGGCACAGCATATATCTGAATATAACTGAACTTGTATTTAAAATTTAACAAATGTGATAGATGTCTCTTGGGGAGGAGCAGCTGGACCTCTGGATGTAAAAGCTCTGAGTCCTTATTGCCTAAACTAAATGACCTAGCTTTCCTAGCTCAAAGGCTAGATTAGATTAAAAAAATGATTTGCAGTCCAGTCACCATGAAGGGACTTAAAACTACAGTAATTGTGGGCTACGTGCATAATCATACAATGTTTTCCTGTATTATTTATCCTTGGTTATTGCCAAGTCTGAGCAGGCTGGTCTGAGTATGGGTTCAAGAATCTGTTTATATTTTTTTCTCCAGAAAGATTATTCATTTTGACCTTCTTCTTAAGCTGTTTAGAGGAGTCTGAACTTAACTTTCTACTTTAGACACAACTACAAACAAAATCCACTAAACCAAAAATCAGTTTTATGGTGAAACACATTGAGGAGAAGAGTCAGAGATGGGAAAAGACTATGAGATCATCCTCCAGCTGTTACATTCATGAATACACTCACTTGAGAAAAAAGCCTGGAGCAGAACATTGCACGATATAGGTTTATAAAGTTCCTGTCTGTAGCAGTAAATAAGCAGGATTTAAATTTAAAACTGATAAAAGGATATACCTTGTTGCACATGCATAATTAACATAGAAGCTCATCAGCACAAAAATATCACCGAGGCCTAAAAGATTAGCAGAATTTTAAAAAGGATTAAACATTGATATGGATGATGAGAGCATTCACATTTGCATGGAGTTAGATTCATTTCTTAAAAAAAAAAAAAAAAAAGGTTACAAACTGTCTTATTTCAGGACATAAACCAAGAGGTAGCCATCAGGAATAGGAATAAATTTCCACTCTCAGGAAAGTTATTACATAATTGTTCATTTCAGCTTCATTATGAGCATGTGGTTCTAGTCACTGACAGCAGCAAGATGCTGGACTACACACAAATATTGCTTGATCAAGAATAGCAATTACCAGGCTCCTGTTGACTTATGTTAATGACTGCACAGTTACTACTCTGGAAAAAGAAATGTTTTGCCATTCAAATTTGTTCATGAGGAGTTAAAGGTGGCACACAGACATAGAAATGTCTTATAAGGAATTCCTGCATCTTTTGCAGCAAGCAATGCTCCTGGATAGATGCTTCAGAGAGTATTTAATGAGTGAGTGGCATAGAAATAAAATTACTGGCATGAACAAGTTAATGACCAATTAGGCACAAAAACAAAACTAAATGACTTGCATTGGTACCTAATTTAAAACTGTGATTGTAATCCAGGTAATGGAGCTCTGCTGGAAGTGTTCTTAGCACTCCCCTAACAAAAAAGTCATTACTGACTGGCCTGCTGCTTCATATAATTGCTGTGATAAGCCACTGCAAATATAATTGGCTTTAGCTGAAAAATATTTCATCATAAAGCAAGAACAACAGTTGTACTTTGATTTATGTATTTATAGCAACTTAAGGAAGATCATTAACACATTCAGTTTCCAGACAGTTTTACTAAGCCAGAAAGTTCAATGAAAAGATCTTAAAGGGTCTTTAAGAAACAATACTTTTCCTTAAATGTTGTTCCTTTTGAACATTGAAATGGCTTAAATAGGAACATTTAGTCCATTAAAGCCAAAAGGGACTTCAGATTAATTTCTGTATTCTTTTGACAAGTTTTGCTATTATAATATAGTCTGAGAAGCTTGCTAGTACTAAACATTCTGATGAATTTTGTATATTTCCTGTGCTTTCTTGCATGCTCAGTATCATGCTCTGTTGTTTTGCTTGTCTAACTCAAACAGGCAAGAATAGATAAATAACTTAAAAACACTGAGTGTGAACATTCAATGGAAATCCATAAAAATAGAATTTTATTCTCTTGATTAAGACCCCCAATTCCCATTCTTCCGATGCTTGTTCTAATGAATAAGTTTATCAGTGGGAGCTTTCCTAGAAACATTCATTTTTAATTGAGTATTAAGCACAGTCACGACAAGCTTATTTTAAAATTGTGTACACTGGAAACCTAATTATAAAGAGCTGCAGTCAGCCAGTCATGAAATAAAATGTCAAATCATATAACATGTGGCTTATGTGTCCAATCAAACCTAATCAAAGCCATTTAACAAACAATCACTGCTAGCTACTCCAGTTAACAATTCAGAGGGACACTTCAGTGTACCCCTGTTCCTCTGCTGGCATGTATGAACACAGACACTGCATAAGTCCCTTGCCATTCCAATGGAAAATTGTATGCTCTCTTTTGTGCATTTGCACCTCAAAATTTCAACTAACTAAAAGTACATACACAAAAAACTAAAGAAAACAACCAAACCTGTGTGTTTTTCTTAAGGGGGAAATCTTGAAAACCTGCTTTCAAGTTTCTTGTAGACATTATATTTACCATCATTATTTTAGCTTTGGTTTTATTTTTCATAGGAACAAATCTACAACACAAATTGAAGCGAGCAAAACTGAAAAATTACAATTTAGGAAAGAAACATATAACATGATGTTGTGTTTAATCTGTTTGACAACTTTATTGCAAATCTTAATTAATTTTGACAGGGAAATTACTGCACTTTTATTAAACATTTTTTCTTTAAAATATTTTTCTAATGTTTTATATTTAAGTTGAATACTTTTAAAAGTTGCTTTTCCTAAGCATTCTTGAACACTCTAATATTATTTTGAGGCAAAAATTCAGAAATCTTAGAAGTGTTTTTGTAGATCATAGTTGTCAATGTCAGCTAAGGCTTTTGATAAAACTTTATAGAATTATTTAATAGGATCTCTTAAAATTCTTCATAATAACCTGAAAGGTACATCTAGCCTAGTAATTCAGCCCAGTCTTGCAAACCCTTTGGAGCATGCTGACCTTTGAGTATGAAAGAAGTTCCACTGACACTAATGGATTTTGGATCAAACCATAAAAAGAGCAATCATCCAAAGTAGCACCTCTCATCACCACAGAACTGCATCTGTTCACTTCCTATATCATTAGCACAAAGAGCCAACTATTCATAAAGGTTATAATGTCATTGTGAAGAAATTCAGGAGTCGCTGATACTGCCTTATAATCAGTGTGCCTTTGGTAACATGAAATCATCCACTGAGATAAAAGGTGGTCTGATCTTGTGCTTCATCCCATCTATAATATGATAGAACTTCTTGATATTTAGATTCTTTTTTTGGACAGGGAAACAGCAGAAGCTAGGGAATAAGTCAGATTATTTTAAGTCAAAAAACACTGAAGCTGGTCTCATCTGCTAAGCAGTAAAGATACCGTGGAAGAAAATGTGTCCTGTTCCCTTTGGAAATAATGTAGGAATTTTTATGTTAGAGCACCTGTGTTTGAAATGCCAACTTTCTTTTACTGTGGGTATGATTTCTTTAGAAACAATAACATTTTCATAATGCAAGCAGTTGCTTTTCCATTAAACTATTGTACTGGATCTGGATGGGGTGGAGTCAGCTTTCCTCACAGCAGCCCATCTGATGCCATGTCTTGCATTCGTGACTAAACCAGTGTTAGTAACACACTAGTGTTTGGCTGTTCCTGGGTAGTGCTTGCACAGTGTCAGGGTGCATTGCATTGACCACGGGTGACCATCAGGTGCCCACCAAGCCTCCTTATCGCTTCCCCCTCCACTAAAAACACAAAGGAGAAAAACACAACCAAAAGTCCATGGGCAAAGATAAGGACTGGGAGATCACTTACAACTTACCATCATGGGCAAAACACACACAACTCGGGAAAATTAATTTAATTTGTTAGAAATCAAATCAGAGTAGGATAATGAAAAATAAACCCAAATCTTAAGACACTCCCCTCCTTCTTCCTGGGGTCATATTCACTCTAGATTTTCTCCTCACCCTCAAGCAGTCTGGGGGGACAGGGAACGGGAATTGTGGTCAATTCATCATATGCTGTCTCTGCCATTCCTTCCTGCCTACTGTCTTCCCCTGCTGCAATGTGGGACCTCACCCACAGGAGACAGTCCTCCACAAACTTCAAGTTAAGTCTTTCTATGGGCTGCAGTTCTTCACTAACTGTTCCAATGTGGGTCCTTTCCGTAGGGTATGTAGTCCTTCAGGAACAGATGGCTCCAGTATGGGTCTCCCACAGGGTCACAGGTCCTGCCAGAAAATATGCTATTGCATGGTCTCCTCTCCATGGGCTGCAATTTCTGACAAGAGCCTGTCACAGCATGGGCTCTCCAGAGTCTGCAGCTTCTTTCAGCTTGGATCCACCTGCTCCAACATGGAGTCTTCCACAGGCTGCAGGGTGGATATCTGCTCCACCATTAACCTCCATGGACGCTGCATGAAGGAAAGGATAGGTGTCAGTAAGGGATAACTTTGGTGAGAAATAAATTGAATAAGAGACAAATCCCCTTGCTTTCCAGTCAGTCGTCAGATATTAGAGGGCTAGGGGCAGCTGAACTTATCTCTTAATAGGTACGCCAATGAGAGCCGTGACTATAGGTCTGACACCAGATGCACGAACAGCCTGTTGCTGGAGGTCCTGTTGCACTCAAAAGAAGCAGTTCAGATTCGTGAATATCAAAGTTTATTCACATGCAACACAGTCAGATTCATTCTGATTGCAAATGATAAATGCACTATGTTGCAGACTAGCTATAGAGCTCTAAAATGCAATTGCAATTATAATAATAATCTCCTAGGGAAAAACACACTCAGCATAGCTGTGGCCTTCCCAAAAGGTGTCCCTGCTGGGGTGGAGTGAGGAGAACAAAACCCTCAGTCTGTTCCAATGACTTGGTGCCAAGTTGTCCAAAAAGGAATGATATTTATACCTTTGTTCATTACTGTTGTGCAAAGTGTGGGGATGGGGCTGTGGGCAGACAATCGTTCCATGTGATTAGCACAAAATTTCCTTATCTGCTTCTGCAAGGAGTAGACAACTGCCATGAGACAGGTGGGAGAATGAGGTAAGCAGCCTTCACTGCATTCCACATTCCTTATCAGTTCCTTGAGTACACAGACCACTGGATCTTCACCCAGCCCCCATGTCTGCCCTGGCACTAGTTGTCTGTCAGAAGTGTTGAGCTCTGCAATTTTTGTTCCATGCTTTCTGCATCTGACAATGGGCTACAGAGGGACAACCTGTGTCACCACAGTCTTCATCATGGGTTTCAAGGCAGTTTCTGCACTGGTGCCTGGAGCACCTCATGCTCCATCTTCTTCAATGACCTTAGTGTCTGCAGAGGTGTTTCTCTTACACATTCTTACTCACCTCTACAGGCTGCTGTTGTGCAACAGTACTTACCTCTTCTTTACCTCCTAGTGGTGCCATCACTGCTGTTGACAGGCTCAGCTTTGGCCAGCAATGGGTCTGTCTTCGAGCAGGCTGTAAGTAGCTCCATCCAGCGCAGGGCACAACTTCTGGCATCTTCTCACAAAAACTACTCCTGCAGCCCCTCCGCTACCAAAAACTTGCCAAGAAAAACCCAATACACAAGGCTTTTTCTTTTTCTCACTCTTCCCCCACAGCAAGCATGCTAGGGGTGGTCAAGAAACTGGGTGGGAACATAGCCAGGACAGATGACCCACATTGATCAAAAGGATAATCTATGTCATATAATGGCATGTTCAGCAATAAAAACTGAGGTAGAGAAAGAAGGTGAGGGGTTTGTCGTCCATTGTGGCTGTGGGTTAGACACAGGTTGGACATTGGTCTACTTGTGACAGGGGGTGGATTATTCCCTTTGCATTCTTTTTTTTTTTTTTTATTTTATTTTTCCTTTTTATTTCACTTATTAAACTATATCTATCTTGACCCATGAGTTTTATTGCTCTTGCTCTTATTCTCTCTATTATTCTGTTGGGGCCAAAGAGGGCTGGGAAGCAGTGAATAACTATGTGGATGCTTCACTGCTGGCTGGGGTCAACCCACCACAGCTATGTACTTGATAAAGTCATAATATAGTCTTGTGGTATAAAAATTTGCAGCCATTTATCCAGCATAAATTAACTCAAATTATCTGAAGTTATCAAGAACACGTTGCTCATGGCATCTCAGTAGGCTGACACCTGATGGGTTCTGTGATGGCGTCTACTAGACATGCAGAGCTGAAAGAGTATTGCCAGATAGCACACTTTAGTAGAACAGGAAAGATCTCACAAACCTGTGGTCTCAACTAGCAGAGACATCATGTTTAAGAAGTTACTACTGCAGTTTTCTAAAATAACATTCAACAAGTATGATGAGAGCCAATAATCTCACTAGAGCATGAGACTCTTAATATCAGGGTTGTAGATTCAAGCCCCACATTTGGCACCAAAAAGGGCCTGTCACGTTTTAACCTCAGCTGGCATCTAAACACCAGCAGCCACAGCCCACTGCTTCCCCTATCCCCCAGCCCCCTGCACCCCGTGTTAGGGGAGGAGAATTGGGAAGGAAAAGAAAGTGAAAACTCATGTGTTGAGATAAGGACTGTTTAATGGAACAACACAAAGAGAGGACCAACAACAATATCAACGATATTGCTAGTCAAATAATATATAAAACAAGTGATAATAATCTCCTTACCCAAGATGCAGCTTTCCTTACTCCAGCCACAAGTTACACCACCCACTGAAACAAAACACTCCCTCCACAGGCCAGCCGCATCATTTATATAGAGGGCACAATGTCTGCATGATACCCCATATCCCATTGGCTGGGTCCCTTGTTTGTTCAGCCTGTGGCCCTGCCCAGCTACAGCCTTATGCAGCTGCAGCCACTTGTGAACATTAACCTTATCCTGGCTGAACCCAGGACAACATAAGGGCTAGTGTCACAGCTGGAGGTTTGATCAGTGCTGTATGTTAGGTATAAACAGCATCAGAAAGAAACTTCAACAAAAATTGGTATCATCTAAGACATCCTAACCTTTACTGAGTAGCCCAAGTTTTAAAAAATAAATAGAACTTTGATGTTGTTTCTGTGTAATACTTCAAATATACAAATTTGCCTTCTCAGTTTCATGTTTCATTTCAGTACACAGTATGTTCAGCCACGCAAATCTGTGATCACTAGAAATTGTCTCATGGACATCAGTTCTTTCTCCTAATGTTAGTAATGGTCCACAAGAATCTATTACTGCCCTTACGAAACACCTGATCAGATGAAGAGGAAAGAATTCTGTCTATGCAAAGTCTGTGCAATGCAAGTGCTCTGTCACTTAGTATTGTTGTCCCAGTCCAGAGAAATTTAGGAACTCATTGACCTCAATTCTTTGTTACTATGTTTCTCAGTCCCTGGAGTGTTGTTTATTCTCTGCTTCATTAGAAATTAAAATAATTTAAGACTGTTCCTGACCTAGCTTTTTGAAGGTTTTATTAGGACAATTATGCATGAGAGAATTCCAGAAGAATGGAATGAGGAACAGGGATTGTAGGATGAGAATAGGTCACTGGGAGGTGGACACACTAAGAATTAGTAAATACCCTTCTGATGCATCAGCTTAGCACACTGAACAGTGCAGAAAACTTAATAATAATAAGGAAGTGAATGTTGCTTTACATTATTATGCTATCCTAAAAGAAACCCAAGACAAAACTATTAAGGATGGGTCCTCAGTTAACATGATGTGCTAAACCAACCTTGTCTTTAGTAAAATTGCAATGGCTGACAACAGCAGAAAATCTGGTCCCAAGAATTCAACACCATTGAAAAATTTCAGTTGACTGAAATATGCAATTGCTTATACTATAAAGATGCCATTTGTGCCCTAGCTATTTGATGTCAACCACTCAGATCCTACATTTCAGGGTGAGTCCACAAGATTTTTTTTTTTCTTTTTCTTTCTGTATGGCACAACTCTTGAAATACTGTAAATATGCATTTTCTCCTTAACTTTCATTCCAGATGACTCTAGCTGAAATCTTTCTGGCATTTTCAAAGAATTCCAAAATCTCTGGACCTTTAAGTATTTTCAAAATATAGGACTCCCTACCCACCTCTGCACTCTCCTCTCCCCTCCTTTCCATTCACGGCTTTAAAACATGAGGCTCAGTGATATTGGGTAACCATCCTTCTCTCAAGACTTTTAAGAAAACCAGTGTGCTATTTTACCTGAATAAAAATTTTTATCACAAAGCTTCTTACTAAAACTAAGACTGAGAAAGTTCTGCATATTGGTCCAGAACCGTAATTTCTTCAATGGTTAGTTGAAGCATTTCCATTTTTTTTCTTTTCCCTTGCATTGTCTAAGGCTCTTGAATTGCTACAGTATCCATGAATTCATAATTCCCTGTTGTCTTTCTTTGCCTGTGCAGAGCACAGAATCTGTGGAATGTTCAACCTCTCATTTTTAAAGTCAGTTGGGGGAAACAATTTTTCCTCCCTGTTATACACCTCCACACTTCCAGAATCAAAGTCTTTCATCATCAAAAAGTCTGAGGCTCTGCCTTTTGCTTTGGATAGATTGAAATCCAATACTTTCAGATGGGCTTTTGGCAGTGTTTGTTTAGCTTCTTGCTTCTGTTACTTTACTTCCCATTATAAAGTACTATTAGATGTCCTGTGCGAATAGTACTGTATAAATATTGCTGTTGTTTTTGAGCCGGCATTAGGCTCCATGGGTGCCAAGCCAAGTAACACATGGAGCTTTCACAGGTGAGTACCCAGCATCACATTTCTGTAGGGGAGAGTTCTAAGCAGTGCATAGTTATCAGCACCCTGAAAAGTGACTAGTTTCCAAGAGAAGCCCTTATATTAGAGAAACACATATGGTAATAATGTTTTTTCCAGTTTTTAGACTTGTCAAGTGATGAAATAGTGATAATTTAATTTCATGAGTTTGAACCATGTAAAAAATGACTGCTCCTTTTTTTAAGAACTTTGACTTCCTATGGTATTGATAGTATATTGCTCTTTGCTTATACTATTTTTGCTAGTTCACATAAGACAAACATCTTATTAAGCTATACAAAGAAATACAAGAAATTCTGTATCTCTTTCCTTCTGCATTGTTTTAAAAAGAATAGTAATGCATTCTTGTTCTACTGGCACAATCCTTTCTTCTAAACAAGTTTTTTGTATTCACTTGTATGTTCCCCAGATCAGGCAACTCTTTTAACACATAAATAGATTAGTTACAATGCAACTGTAAGAACCTAAATCTCAGATTTTTAATATCTTCTACAAAATATAAACTTTTAACCCCCTACCCCCAAAAAAACACAAAACTGACCAATCAAAACCCTCCAGTAAAATACTGAACAGATATTAATTTGAAATGTATCTACCCAAAAAAAAAAAAAAAAAAAAAAAAAAAAAAAGGGGCCCCCCCTTTCACTTTGTGTGTGTGTGTGTCTGCAATATATATGGGGTATCCCCAAAATATTATTAACGGGCATTTTTGGCCCCTCCCACTACAGTTTTCTTTGCAACAAGCTAAGGGTCTGAAAAGATAGTGGATTAGGGATTACTTCTCCAGCATTAGGAAATTCTCTTGTGGTGGGTCTGAACACTATGTAGAAAACTAGCTTATTGGTGTCCCTGGTGTTCCAGTCACTATACTTAGAAGATTACTTCCACGGTTCAGAATCATATGGAACAGTCTGGTTGTTGCTCTGAGCCATGTGTAGACTGATAATGATATTGAGATGGCTTTATATACAAGGAGTTTTCAAGGATAAGTGCTGCAACAGGGAATATGTTCTGACTGGTAACAGTAATCTTTGTGATAGGATTTTAAAGAGCCAATGGACTAAGAAGAAAAAGTACAATCACACAGTAGCCAGAAATTCTAAAATATCTGTGTAGTACATATAGTTTATTTTTCTATTAGTGTTATTTTAAATTGTTCTTAAAAAAAAAAAAAAAAAGGAAAAGTAGCTGTAGACAATGGATGTGGAGGATTACATTTTTATAGATATATTGAAAACAATTGAGATAATAGTTTATAATCAATGAAAAAGGAAAATACTGAATTAATTGAATGAGTTATTTGTTAAAACTTTTCACTGACTAACTCTAATAAACCATAAAATCAAATGAGAACTTGAAACACTTCTCCAAATACAAGTCTTGTCTTCCAGAGAAAACATTTCTTCAGGTATTCGAATCACTTAATGAAATTCAGATCTATGGGTTACTGCAGCGACTGAGGTGTATTTCCTCTGATTTGGAGGGTATGCTGTATGGGTTATTAGCCATCTGACTGATTCTTTAAACTTGGGATCTGATCCAATAATTTCAGTTTGTGTCAGGTGACACTATATATGCTACAATAGCTGGTGTTATTTTAAAACCTTTTTATTATGGCATAAATGCCTGTGGAAAGCGCTGAACCATGCAAACTGTCAAATCATATGAAGTGTAAGAGTGCAAAATAATTCTCCATACCTTTGTACCTTCTAAAGGTATCTACTATTATACTTATTAAGTCATGAACATAAGTATTGCCATGCATATATTCATCCTTCCATACTACTGAATTTTTTTAAACAGTATATATTCCTCTTTTATGTGTATCAGCTTTTCTATAAATCTTTAAGTAAAGATCTATCAAATATATCCTCACAGTCTGTTCCAAACACTTGTTAAACTTAAGCTTGATGGGATAATCACCGGTGTTACTTCTGCCAGTCATCACTGAAGACTGTTTGGTCAGTCAACTGAAATAGATAAAAAGATGTGGGATTGAAAAAGATACACAAGTAATCTGTTTTCATAGGAATATACCGCTTTTATGCAGAAATCATTTAGGTATCTAGTAATTCAGGTATTGAAGAAAGCAATTTCTTTTCACCTGAAATATATATTTTTTTCAACTGGAGAACAAAAACCTTCAATCTGAAAGGTTGAGATTAGCAGGCAGTAATTTACTTTTATATCCTGTGAATTGATTTGATAGTTTAGGGAAATTATTTTTGAACTGATGGGTGAAGATAGGAAACATTTGTGCCTTTCATATGGAGGTCATAATTGTATGCATTTGGGTGTCTTGTTCACAATTACACTACAGTGTAATCCATATGTGCCTTTAATTTAATCAACTAAGTCCAAATAAACTTTTCTTTCTTTTTTTTTACTGCAAGAAAACAATTATCTTGAGGGTTGAGTCTTCCCATTTTAAGATTGATTTTTGAGATAAGGTAGATAAATCACTCTCCAGATGTGCCTGTTTCATGTTATTGATTACAAAGGGGAGTGATGGCCTCAGATTTAGAAGTCTGATTTTCAGATACAGTAAGTCAGTTGAAATAAATTCTACTCAAAGGAGAGAAATTCAAGATTTGTGATTCCAAAGGCCTAAACAACTTACTGTCTTGTGCCAAAATTAAATTCTTCTCTTTTGTAGCATTAATACAGTCATTAGGCCAGTATCAAGGGTAGAGCAGGCTAAGGACAGTTGAGTTTCCATCAGTGAGACACTGTTGGACACAAACGCAGCATCCCATCTCTACATATGATACTACTATAGGAAATTCAGGTATTATTTCCCCCTACATTATTTGTCTTTTCCTTCTTCATAATAAAGAGTTCATTTTAACTGCCTTTAGGGTGAAATTCTGAAACTCAGTGTATCTTTGCAATGTTTGAAGAAAGATTGTAATCTGTTGGAAAAAGAGAACTATTTTCATTCTGATTCGTGTGGGTTGTCTTTTGGGGTTATAAAAAAGTAAGACACTTTGAAAAGTCTGTAATTCCAACATAATAAAGGGAATTTTTATTATTTGCATTTTAAGTTATGTCAGGGGTTCCCAAAGTGAAAGAGTGGATATGAAATACGAGTAAATTAATTAAAGTTCCTTTAGGAAAATGATCGACATTTCCCCAGAAAGATATTTTCATATTTTTAATACAACACCACCCTGCAATTTTAAAATAAGAAACTACAGCTTGATGGTAATTTAAAATTGAATAGCATATTTTGAGCATAAGTGCTTTACCAGAAACAATGTTCAGTAACAAAATACATAACTAGGTTTGTCGTGTGTTAACATGCAAAATCGTCACCTGGGACACATTTTCTCATCATTAAAGGAGAAATTAACAAGTCTGTAATTGGCACACTGAACTTGATTAGTGTATAGCTCACCAACACTCTAACTCAGTATCTGCAAGTCAGGAGACAGCTATTGTAGAACAATACCCACTTCTTATGAGAGTTTTAAGTGAAAGCATATGCATCCTTGCAATAGCATTCACCTCTCTATTTGCATACATGAGGTTGGTTTCCAGGACCATCTTCATCCAGTCACAGAGCACAAATCTGTCTTCTGAAGAGGTAGAAAATGAAAATAACGCTATTGGGGAAACTCCAAGGAAAATACTTTTTTAAACTCAAACTTGTGCAAAGATCCACCTAGTTGCAAAAGGGCAGAAATACAGAGGCAAAAGGCAATAAAAGAATAAGACATGAAGAGAAAGACAGAGAAATAGGGTGAAAATAATAAAGAGAAAGTAGGAAAGAGAGAAATAGAATTAAAAGATTAAGAGGGAGAGAAAGAAAGAAGGAAGAAGAGAAAGAAAGAGAAAAAAAAAGAGAAGGAAAGAGGGAATAAGGGAAA